>NW_026617515.1:0-16811 GCF_000801105.2 Raphanus sativus | reverse complement strand
GGCTAATCTGGAATCATCTGGATAGAAAGTGGGATATCTTCTTGCTCACAACACTTATGAGATTTATTGATATAAGACTCGGATGGAGCCTTAGGAAGGTGGTGGAGATGAATCCTCAAGCTGGCTTTCACGCACTCTCTTGAGAACAAAGGGATGGTTGAAGGTGATGGCACTTGATTAGATAGATCAAGAGGTATGGGATCTAACAAGCTGGCTTTGACGCACTCTCTTGTTGGACCGGTTGATGAGGTTGATGATGGGATGAAGAACACCACAAGGATGATGGGAGATCCTTGATACAGTTCGGACTCTTGCTGCTTGAATCACACAAGGAGGAAGAGGGTTGGCGGCTTGCTTAGGGGGCAAACTGACTCATATATTGATTAGGTAAAAAGTTGTGTGTTACAAGCTGCATATGGGACTTTATAAATAGTCCTTCAGCTGACTCAAAGCAAAATAAAAGACTCCAAAACGACAGGACTTAAGGTTTCTACGCAAAGTAATAAAATGCCCCAAAAAGGAAAGTTTGCAAAAACTTAAAAAGAAAATAAACTAAACGAGTTTGGGTCTTGAACCAAGGTGGCTGCTGAGATGGGAGAGTTCTAGGAACCACTAGACTGACCCATCTTACCTGCACAAATTGTAAATAATGAAAACACTTCCCTTGGTTCATGGTGGAACTCCTTTGTGGTATTCTTGAAGTTGAGCACGCTTGGTTCATTCTTGAAAGATGTCTTGTCTTGCTCTTCTTCAAGCTCTTCTTCAGTCTTCTCTTTATTATCTTCAGCTTCAATCTTGTTGGTTTCTTCAAGGAAGGATTCTTCTTCAGCTTCAGTTCCTGCCAAGTAAACATTTGAATCAGCACCATTCAAATAAGCTGACTTACCTTGAGTGATATTGAGTTGCGCAAAGGCATTGCTCAAGTCATCACTTGTCGTGTTGATATGTCCTCTCTTGGGTGGATCAGCTAGAATTATAGGTGGTGGCTCAGCTAAGCTATCTAAGATAGCTTGGACCGCAAGTGCAAAGCCTTGGTTAAGCCTTCTTTGCTTAGATCGAGTCATGGGTCCTTCAGATGCCTTGGGAATGGTTATAGTGTCCTGGTTGTGGTTGATGTCCTCATCATTCCCTCCCCCTTCAGAAGGTTTTGACCTCAAAACTGAATCATCTGCAAGATAAGGGGTTAAGTCCGCAACATTAAAAGTATGAGAAATGTTAAAAGCAGTTTTCCACTCATCACCCTCTTTCATTCTAATTTGGTGATACCCACTTTTTAAATCAACCTTAGAAAAGATGCTAGAACCATGCAACTCATCAAGCATATCATCTAATCTAGGAATGGGATATCGATACTTTACAGTGATATTGTTGATGGCTCTGCAATCGACACACATTCTCCAGCTACCATCTTTCTTTGGTACAAGTAAGACTGGAACTGCACATGGGCTCATGCTCTCACGAATATGACCTTTATCCATAAGCTCAGTGACTTGTTGCTGTAGCTCTTTGGTCTCCAGAGGATTGGTTCTATAGGCTGGTTTGTTTGGAAGAGAAGCTCCTGGAATAAAATCGATTTGATGCTCTATTCCTCTGATAGGTGGCAGTCCTTGTGGAGCTTCTTCTGGAAAAACATCTTTGAATTCCTGCAAAAGAAATTGTATCTTGCTAGGAAGATCCTGCACTGGCTTTGTTATGTGTAAACATTCTTTAAAAACAATCAGCAATTGAGGTAAAGAACTTCCCTTTGGTTGAAGCAATATATTATGTTAAGTTGAGTGTTGGTTAGAGTATTGAGTGTTGAGATGAGAGGTTGATATGAAGGTTAGAAGATACTTGGGTAAAGAGAGAAGGTTAAGAGAAGCATTGGGAGAGTATGGGAATGGGAGTGTCCGTACAACATGTACGGACAAATGTACGGACCAGACTCGACCATCATCACTTCAGATTGTCTTGGGACACATTTGGAGAATGTGCAAAGTTAGGGTGTCCGTACAAGAATAGTTACCACAGTAAGAAATGAAGTTACCGCAGTAACATTGAAGGAAGGTGAAATGTGTATGCGGAGAAGTGAAAGAGTGTGCGGTTAGCTAAGACTCCAAGAGAAGAAGAAGGTTAGATGGTTTGAACATATGACCGTTATGTCGAGACTAAGCAGTGCCTTGACAAGCTGGTTGAAGCTGGAAAGGCAAGAAGAGCATCTGGTCAAGATGCTAAGAGCATCAAGCATGTGATGACTCTGGTCCACTTATTCAAAGTAGGCGCTCCTCTTCCCCTTGACTCCACACGCTTAGCATAGTAGTTTTACCTTAACCATATGTCGAAACCCTTGTACTCTCTCTACCTATATATTGTAAACTCTCCTCATTAATAAGATTAAGCATTCTAGTCTCTCATACTCTGCCTCTTAAACTCTCTCAAACTCGCAAACTCATTTCTAAACATTTGGTCTCGTTAATCCTCACCTAAACACCTTAAACATCTCTAAATGTCACAAAATAATATGGTATCAGAGCCAGGTTAGAAGGATCTTGGTTCGCGGTTGAAGATTCAAAGCTGGAGCTTTGAAGATCTTCTTGGTGTTCTTGGTGGTTTGGAAGCTCAAGCTTGTTTCTTTGTGGTTCGTGGTAGCTGTGAAGACTCAAGCTCGGTTCAGAAACATTGTTGGCGGTTCATTCAAACTTGAAGATTCAAACTTGGGGTTTTGGCGGTTCAAGCTAGCTCTTTGAAGAGAAAGGTTGATACTTCGATCCATTTTGCTCTCAAGTTGGTTGTGTGAAGAAAGCTTGTTACTTTTGTGCTTCCGTGAGTTGTGTGTGTGATTTGTGGAAGGAAAGGATAATACTTTGGTGGATTAGTGAAGCTTTGAAGGTGTTCTTGTGGTTCATTGAAGAAAAGTCATTTCTTTGGTGATTCCGTGAGTTCTTGAAGCTTGTGTTTGGTTCGGTGAAGCAAAAGTTGTCGCTTATTGCTAGTGGTGTGAAAGTTGAAGGCTTTGTTGAATTTCTTAGCTATGGATAGTGGAGGAAGCTCAAAGATGAAGGTTGCGGTTTGTTTCAAGGGAAACAACTACTTGGTGTGGTCTCGGATGGTGAAGACTGCTGTGGGAATGAAAGGCTTGTGGAAGCACATCACTGTAGGTGAAGCTCCAAAGCTTATCACTCAAGGAGAGGATGAAGGAGAAGCGGCTCAAGAGGCGTTTGAGAAATGGGAACAAGAAGACATGCAAGTGTTGTCAGTTCTTCAAAACTCACTTGACCCGGCAATTCTTGATGCTTATAGCTACTGCGAGTCAGCTAAGGAGCTATGGGACACCTTAAAGAAGGTGTATGGAAACACCTCAAACCTGAGCAGAGTGTTTGAGGTTAAGCACGCATTGAATCACTTGGTTCAAGAAGACATGGAGTTTACTAAGCACTTGGGGAGGTTTAGATCACTCTGGTCCGAACTTGAGATGTTGAGGCCGAGTACGGTGGATGCTGATGAGCTTAACAAGAGGAGAGAGCAAGACAAGGTGTTTGGGCTTCTCCTCACACTGAATCCGGCGTATCAAGGACTTATCCAACACTTGTTGAGGGAGGATAACTTGCCGGATCTTGAGAATGCGGTTGCAAGGATTCAAAAGGAGCAAGGTACCATTGGGTTGTTTGGGAAGAAAGGAGAGCTTGCACTGGTGAATCAAGCAGCTAAGGTTGATCAAGAGGAGACCCCACAAGCAAACAAGGCTGCGCATGGGAAGTATGAGAAGTTTGATGGGGATTGTGATCATTGCAAGAAGCATGGGCACAAGAAGAGTCAGTGTTGGATTCTTCATCCTCACTTGAAGCCGGCAAAGTTCATGAAGGATCGTGAGAAGAGAGGATCTGGATACAAGGCTGAGAAATCAAGTGGAGCTGGTACAAGCAAGGAAACCAATGAGGAGAGGTCCATGGTTGCTTACTCTGGTGAACCTAGCAACCGCGGGACAAGTGATCAAGAGTATCTCAAGAAGTCTGACCTGGATGCTTTGATCAAACTCTTCAAGGAGAATGGTAACATTGAGGGTTCATCCTTTAGTGCTAGGTTGATAGATAATGGCATTGAGCTTGATAGAAATGCTAAGATGCTGGATAGTTTAAGAGAAATGCATAATCATACTAGTAGTTCAAATATTGCTAGGACTGAGCATGCATTCAAACCGTCTAGTATTCTTGCTCTTATTGCTAAGCCTATCATCACTAGACCTCTTGTGATTGATTCCGGATGCACTCATCACATGATTAGTGACACTAGCTTAATAAGAGATATTATGCCTACTACTGGTCATGTGATGATTGCGGATGGTGCAAAGATACCTATCAAAGGGATAGGAAGTCTTAAACTCTTTGATAGGGAATCTAAGGCATTGTATATGCCAACCTTTACCTCAAACTTGTTATCTGTTAAAAAGTGTGCCACTGATTTAAATTGCAATGTTATATTCAGCCCTAATGATGTCAAGTTTCAGGATATTGATAGCAGCAAGCTTATTGGAAAAGGAGTGACCAAAGGAGAATTATATTTGCTTGAAGATCTTGATCCTATTCCTGATCGTTGCTGTCTGTTTACTTCTGTTTCTGCTCCTAGTCTAAGTAAAGATGCATTGTGGCATACTAGACTAGGACACCCTCATAATAAGGCTTTTAAACTGATGTTGCCAGGTGTTGCATTTGAGAACAAAGATTGTGAAGCTTGTATTTTAGGCAAGCATTGTAAAACTGTTTTTCCAAACTCTTCTTCAGTTTATAAAAGTTGCTTTGATCTTGTTCATTCTGATGTTTGGACTTCTCCTTGCTTATCTAGAGATAATTTCAAGTATTATGTCACATTCATTGATGAAAAATCCAAATACACCTGGTTAACTTTAATCCCAACCAAAGATAGGGTGCTTGATGCATTTAAAAGTTTTCAAACCTATGTGACTAACCATTACAATGCCAAGATAAAAATTTTCAGGTCAGATAATGGAGGAGAGTACACTGGTCATGCATTCAAGCATCACTTAGCTCAACATGGTATCTTGCACCAAACGAGTTGTCCATACACTCCACAGCAAAATGGGGTTGCTGAGAGGAAGAACCGACACCTCATGGAAGTGGCAAGAACCATTATGCTTCAGTCAAAGGTTCCCAAGAGGTTTTGGAGTGATGCAGTATCCACGGCTTGTTACTTGATCAATAGAACTCCAACCTTGGTGCTTCAAGGCAAGTCACCTTTTGAGGTACTAAATCAGTCCAAACCTTCCTTGGAGTATATGCGGGTCTTTGGTTGTCTTTGTTATGTGATGGTGGCAAGTGAGATGAGAAACAAGCTTGAAGCAAGAAGTATCAAGGCTATGTTTATTGGGTATTCAACTAGCCAGAAGGGTTATAAATGTTATGATCCTGACACAAGGCGTGTGTTAGTATCAAGAGATGTGAAGTTCATAGAAGAAAGAGGGTACTATGAGGAGCAAAACCAGGAAGATTTGAAGGATCTTACCAGTGATAGAGCTTCAGTACTGAGGAAGATCCTGGAAGGGATGGGAATCCATGTGGATCAACATGGTCCGGTCAATGAGAATCATCAAGGTGGTGGGAATCATCCGGAGATACCACACCTTGACCATGAGGGGGGAGAAGAACCAAGTGGAGCAGAAGGAAGTTCTGGTTCAGAGGAGAGTTCTGGTGCTCATGATCAAGGTGTTGAGATGTCTAGTTCGGGTTCTGGAGCTGAGGAGAGTCAACCAAGTGGAGGAGTTGAAGCAAATCAGCCAAGTGAAGAAGCAGTTAGTAGTGGAAATGAGGAGGAAGCAATGCAGCAATCTCCACAGCCTACTTTGAGAAGAAGCACAAGAGTAAAGAGAGATGCATCCAACTGGGTGAATACAAGGGTGTATTACAATGCTCAAGCGGTTGAGCATCCATCTCAAGCAGTGTGTTCTTTTGCAAGCTTTCCTGAAGAACATCAAGCTTTCACAGTGAGCTTAGATGAGAGCTATGTTCCGAGGAGTTATGAGGAAGCAATGTTGATTCAAGAGTGGAGAGACTCAGTGAATGATGAAGCTGGTGCAATGATAAAGAATGATACCTGGTATGAAAGCACATTGCCAAAAGGAAAGAAGGCAGTGTCGTGTAAGTGGATCTTTACCATCAAGTATCTTCCTAATGGCAAGATTGATAGAAGGAAGACTCGGTTGGTAGCTAGGGGATTCACTCAAACCTATGGAGAAGACTACATAGACACGTTTGCTCCAGTTGCCAAGCTTCATACAATTAGAGTGGTGTTGTCTCTTGCTGTGAACTTGGAGTGGGATCTTTGGCAAATGGATGTCAAGAATGCGTTCTTGCAAGGAGAGCTTGAGGATGAGGTCTACATGTTACCACCACCGGGTCTTGAACACTTGGTTAAGAAGGGAAATGTGTTGAGACTCAAGAAGGCTATCTATGGACTTAAGCAATCTCCGAGAGCTTGGTACTACAAGCTGAGCACCACCTTGAATGGAAGAGGATTCAAGAAGTGTGAGCTCGATCATACTCTCTTCACTCTCACCACACCCTCAGGTATCATATGTATCCTTGTCTATGTTGATGATATTATCATTACTGGTTCTGATAAGGCAGGTATTCAAGAGACTAAGGACTTCCTAAAGTCAGTGTTTGAGATTAAAGATTTGGGAGAAATGAAATACTTCCTTGGAATTGAGTTGTGTAGATCCAAGGAAGGTTTGTTTATATCTCAAAGGAAATATACACTTGATCTTTTGAAAGATGCAGGTGTGGATGAAGGGAAAATAGCTAAGATGCCTATGGAGGATGGGTACAAAGTTCCACGTGAGGGGGAGATTGAAGATAGCAAGCCATTCAAGGATCCAAAGCTTTATAGGAAGCTGGTGGGGAAGCTCATATATCTTACCATCACTCGGCCAGATATATGCTTCGCGGTTAACCAAGTCAGTCAGCACATGCAAGTGCCCAAGGAGCATCATTGGAGAATGGTGGAAAGGTTGCTGATGTATCTGAATGGAACCAGGAGTCTAGGCATTTGGATGGGTTGCAACAAGAGTACTGAAGCCGTGGGATATTGTGATGCGGATTGGGCAGGTGATAGGGCTGATAGAAGATCAACAACAGGCTATTGCACGTTTATTGGAGGAAATTTGGTGACATGGAAGAGCAAGAAGCAGAAAGTGGTGTCTTGTTCCAGTGCTGAAGCCGAGTACCGTGCAATGCTCAAGCTTACCAACGAGTTGGTGTGGATCAAAGGAATCCTGAAGCATTTGGAGGTTGATCAAGCTACACCTATGGTTATGCATTGTGACAATCAAGCTGCCATCCACATAGCTTCCAACAGTGTGTTCCATGAGAGGACTAAACACATTGAGGTGGATTGTCACAAGGTTAGGCAGATGATTGTTCTTGGAGTGGTGCTGCCGTGTTATACAAGAAGTGAGGATCAGCTAGCTGATGTGTTCACAAAGGCTGCAAGGCATAAGACAATGGAGTCCATCCACATTAGGCTGGGCCTCATTGACTTGAGAGGTACCAACTAAATACTCTCCTGCTGGGATGTCTCTACTCTTTTTCCTCTTCAAGGTTTTGTCCCAAATGGGTTTTCCTTGTTGAGGTTTTAATGAGGGAGATTGAACAGCATTCCAAGCTTGACTTGTTCCACATGGTCAAGCTTGAGGGGGAGTGTTAAGTTGAGTGTTGGTTAGAGTATTGAGTGTTGAGATGAGAGGTTGATATGAAGGTTAGAAGATACTTGGGTAAAGAGAGAAGGTTAAGAGAAGCATTGGGAGAGTATGGGAATGGGAGTGTCCGTACAACATGTACGGACAAATGTACGGACCAGACTCGACCATCATCACTTCAGATTGTCTTGGGACACATTTGGAGAATGTGCAAAGTTAGGGTGTCCGTACAAGAATAGTTACCACAGTAAGAAATGAAGTTACCGCAGTAACATTGAAGGAAGGTGAAATGTGTATGCGGAGAAGTGAAAGAGTGTGCGGTTAGCTAAGACTCCAAGAGAAGAAGAAGGTTAGATGGTTTGAACATATGACCGTTATGTCGAGACTAAGCAGTGCCTTGACAGGCTGGTTGAAGCTGGAAAGGCAAGAAGAGCATCTGGTCAAGATGCTAAGAGCATCAAGCATGTGATGACTCTGGTCCACTTATTCAAAGTAGGCGCTCCTCTTCCCCTTGACTCCACACGCTTAGCATAGTAGTTTTACCTTAACCATATGTCGAAACCCTTGTACTCTCTCTACCTATATATTGTAAACTCTCCTCATTAATAAGATTAAGCATTCTAGTCTCTCATACTCTACCTCTTAAACTCTCTCAAACTCGCAAACTCATTTCTAAACATTTGGTCTCGTTAATCCTCACCTAAACACCTTAAACATCTCTAAATGTCACAAAATAATATATTAGCCTGCTGCTTTTTCTTAGATTCTGATGACGCTCTGTTCTTCTTCAAGGCTATCTGATCTAGATGAACTTCCTGCGGTGTTAAAGGAACCAAAACAGTCTTCTTCCCCTTGTACTCAAATGAGTATCTGTTTGTGAACCCATCATGAAGTGTTCTTCTGTCGGATTGCCAAGGTCTTCCAAGCAGTATGTGTCCAGCATCCATTGGTAAGACATCACACAGTATCTCTTCCTCATACTTCCCAATAGACAATGGTACCTTAACTTGGTGCTTCACCTCTAGCTCTCCTTCATCATTAAGCCATTGCAACTTGTAAGCTGTTGGTCTTTTTATGACCTTCAGACCAAGTTTCTCCACCATGGTTTCACTTGCAATATTGGTACAACTTCCTCCATCTATAACCAAGCTGCAAACCTTCCCGTGAACCATACAGCGAGTGTGAAACAGATTCTCTCTCTGCTCATTTCCATCAGTCTTGGCTTGAAGATTCAGTGTTCTTCTAGTAACAAGTAACTCTCCACGAGTTGGCATTTCCACCCTTTCTTCTTCAGACTCAGATACCTCTTCCTCGGATTCAATGTCACCATTTTCTCTGATGAGTATTACCCTTTTGTTGGAGCAGCTACTGGCATAGTGTCCATATCCTTTACACTTGTAGCACTGTATGATGAGGACATAGAACCAGATATCAACATTCCAACACTTAGACAAGCTCCAAGAACAAGATCAGGAACTAGAGGTGTTGTTGCAAGCTTCAATGAAGCTATAGAAGTCCTTCTCATCAAGAGCAACATCAACTCTAAGCTAGAAGACATCACCACACGCATGGATCAACTCATTATATCCGGAAACAAGGATAATAAAGGAGAAGCTTATGATATACAAGTTGGTCCAAGAGATGATGATATTATATGGTCCATTCTTCCTTGCAAGAGATTGGTTTCCTTATTTACCATCTCTCCACTTAGGTGAAACGGAGAGTATCAAGAGAAAGAGATCAGCCTTCAAACGACAACACTTCACATCATCAACTTGGCTCCTCTTTCCAACGGTCACAAGATCTATCCGAAAAGGTAAGTAAGGTAAGTCTATTTCATTATTCATATTACTTGATTTACCTTGCAGGTTTTAAGTCTTTCTTTAGTTTTATTTTGATTTGAGTCAAGGCATTGTTTAGCCTATTGCTTTCTTTAGGTCCTAAGATTGGGTCATGTAATAAATTTGCTTCAAGACCCCAAGAAGGGCATAGCTGCATTGGCGATTATATAAGCCCCTATAAGCAGTCTTGTATCATTCAACCTTTATGAAATATATGAGTCAGTTTGCCCCCTAGCAAATACAAGTCTTTTGAGAGTTTGTGAGAAGCAATCTTGAGAGCAACATTGTGATTTATCAAACTCCCATTCATAGAGTTTGTGGCTTCACCTCGATTCCATCAATCCATTGCTTTGTTCTTGTGGGGTTGTTTATACGAACAAACCACTTGAATCCATCATCCATCTACACGCCATCTCTCATCCATAGATCCATCAAGTTGGTTATACGACCAAGTGGTGAATCCCATCCCCCACTGGTGTTTCCTAGACTCCTTTCAACCGGATCCATCCATCTCAACATCCCCATCACTAGATCCTCCCACCTCCATCCACAACTCATCAAACCGGTTCTTGGAATCACTCTCCTATCCAATCAGCTTGAGCAAGGCCCTCTTGGTGCCTATATCATTTTGGTATCAGAGCTTAAACGCTCCAAATCAGGTTGTTTCTTTTTCCTTTTGATAGATCGATTAGTTTCATTAAAGAAAAACCCATAAAAAATTTATTTTTGCTTTAGTTTTTGTGTTTCACCATTGTTGAGTTCTTAGTTGTTCTTGTTTCATTAAAAATCGAAAAGAAAAGAAAAGGTTGCTTCGTTTTATTGTTTGATCCAAAATTCTCAAGAAAACCCAAAAAGATTTCTGTTTTGTTTGCTTGCAATCTCTAGTTTCCTATTCTAGCTATTTCGCATATCCCATTCCCTTTTATAGAACCGAGCAATTGCATTCCGAGATATCTATACTATTGCATCTTCCTTGCTATTATATAGTTTGCATCGGTCCATTTGCATCATATTGTCGTTGCACTAGCTTTATTTATTTCTTTGATACCTTCACTTGATCTTGAAAACTCTTTCAGGTCAAGACATGGGAGACACTAGCTCAACTTCAGCTGATACCGCAACTACTATGGCTCAACTCCTAGTTGCAATGCAATCCATCAGTGAAAGGATGACTCGCCTAGAGCAAGGACAACAAGCTCAAGCCAACCAACCGGCTCAAGGAGCAAACAACAATCCTCAACAACAACAACAACAACAACAACAACAACAACAACAACAACAACAACAACAACAAGACAACCCCCGAGCTGAGGATGATTCGGATAGTGACATGCCGAGTCTAGAAGAAGAAGAACAAAGGCCCCCTCCTAGAAGAAATGCTAGAGATAGAGGAAGAAACCGAGGAAGAGGTCATGATCAAGAGCATGATCAATGGCAAGGAGGCAAGGACTTGAAGCTCACACCACCAACCTTTGCTGGAAAGGTTAACCCTGATGCCTACATTGATTGGGAGACACGCATGGAGTATATCTTTGACTACTACCATTACTCCGAGCTAAGGAAGGTCTCTCTAGCTGCTGCTCAGCTCACTGACACCGCCTTGACATGGTGGGATCGAGAGCTATCCGAGAGGAGAAGGCTAAGGCGTGCACCCATTGCTCTTTGGGATGACATGAGAGCCATGTTAAGGAGAAGATATGTGCCAAGTTACTACTACCGTGACTTGCAAAAGAGGTTCAGGAAGCTCACTCAAGGATCCAAGTCAGTTGAGGAGTACTATGAAGAGTTTGATGCTATGAGGAACCGCTTAGAAGTTCAAGACTCTGAGGAAACCTTGATGGCACAATTCTTGGATGGACTTCAAGATAGGATAACAAGAAAGGTGGAGAGACAGAACTATGAGCACTTCCATGATCTAATCCACTTTGCTATCCAAGCAGAGCAACACATCAAGCGCAAAACCGCAGCTACAAGTAGAAGTAAGAACACTTGGACTCCACCAGCTCAAAGAAATGACAAAGGCAAGTCCATTGAGGTTGAGAGCCGATTCAAGAAGAACTCCACTGCTGATACATCTAAGGGCAACAAGGCTGATCAAAGCAAGCCTAGTGCACCTAGAAACCGAGACATCACTTGCTACAAGTGCCAAGGTAAAGGACATTATGCAAGAGATTGTCCTAATCAAAGAGTTATGATCCTTAGAGAAGATGGAGGATATGAGACTCAAGAAGAAGAAGAAGCGGATGCTACTGATGAAGAGATCACTGATTATCCAGATGAGGGAGAGATACTTGTGACAAGAAGAGTACTTAGTGCCATGTTCGAACCAGAAACCATTCAAAGGGAGAACATCTTTCATACCAGATGCACCATTGAATCTAAGGTATGTAGCTTGATCATTGATGGTGGTTCATGTACTAATGTTGCTAGCAAGTATTTGGTTGATAAGCTAGGTCTCAAGACAACCACACATCCAAGACCTTATAGATTGAAGTGGTTAAATGATGAAACCGAGCTAAAGATTGGTGAACAAGTAGAAGTGTCTTTCAGCATAGGCCGATATGCTGACAAGGTAATTTGTGATGTGGTTCCTATGCAAGCTGGTCATCTTTTGCTTGGCAGGCCTTGGCAATTTGACAAGGAGACCATACACAATGGGCGCACCAACTACTATAGTTTCACTCACAACAACCGCAAACACAACCTAGCTCCTTTAACTCCACAACAAGTCTTTGACTTGCAAAAGGATATGAGCAAAGGAAACAAGGTAAGTAAGACTAATCTTTATATTAGTCCATCTAAAGTTTTAAAATCTTTAGAGAACAAAACACAGGTGCTACTAATGATCTTTAAAGAAGGTGTTTTGACAGATTATAAAGATCAAGAACTCCCACCAGAAGTTGTGCAACTACTTGAGAAGTTCCCTGATATCTTTCCAGAAGATATTCCTGCTGGTTTACCACCAATAAGAGGAATAGAACACCAGATTGATCTAGTACCAGGAGCTCCATTGCCAAACCGACCAGCCTATAGAGTCAATCCGGAGGAAGCCAAAGAATTGGAGAGACAAGTGCAAGACTTGATGGACAAGGGATACATAAGAGAGAGTCTAAGCCCTTGTGCAGTTCCAGTTCTTCTAGTGCCAAAGAAAGATGGGACTTGGAGGATGTGTGTTGATTGCCGAGCTATAAACAACATCACCATCAAGTATAGACATCCAATCCCACGGCTAGATGACATGCTAGATGAACTCAGTGGTGCTACTATCTTCTCAAAGATAGATTTGAAGAGTGGTTATCACCAGGTAAGAATGAAAGAAGGAGATGAGTGGAAGACTGCTTTCAAGACCAAGAGAGGTCTCTATGAATGGCTAGTCATGCCATTTGGTCTTACCAATGCTCCAAGCACTTTCATGCGCCTCATGAACCATGTTCTAAGGGAGTACATCTGTAAGTTTGTAGTTGTATACTTTGATGATATCTTAGTCTATAGCAACAGCTTAGAAGATCATCTTATTCATCTTGAAAAGGTTTTGGAAACCTTGCGTCAAGAGCATCTTTATGCTAATCTCAAGAAATGTACCTTTTGCACTGATCAACTAGTTTTCCTAGGCTTTGTTGTTAGTTCACAGGGTCTAAAGGTGGATGAAGAGAAGATCAAAGCAGTACAAGAGTGGCCCACGCCAACTACCATAGGTCATGTGAGGAGTTTCCATGGACTAGCAAGCTTCTATAGAAGATTTGTCCGAGACTTCAGCACCATAGCAGCCCCATTAACTTCAGTAATCAAGAAAGATGTGGCTTTCAAATGGGGAAGTGAACAGGATGAGGCTTTTCAAAACCTCAAAGATAGTTTAACTAATGCTCCTGTTTTAGTCTTACCTGATTTTAACAAAACTTTTGAGATTGAATGTGATGCATCAGGAACAGGTATTGGAGCAGTGTTAACTCAAGGAGGAAAGCCAGTAGCATTCTTCAGTGAGAAGTTACATGGAGCTACACTCAACTATCCTACCTATGATAAGGAGTTATATGCACTAGTGAGATCATTGGAGACTTGGCAACACTATCTACTCTCTAAGGAGTTTGTGATCCACACTGACCACGAGACACTCAAGTACTTGAGAGGACAAACTACCTTGAAGAAGAGGCACGCAAGGTGGTTAGAGTTTGTGGAATCTTTTCCTTACATCATCAAGTACAAGAAAGGAAAGGAGAACATTGTAGCTGATGCTTTGTCAAGAAGGCATGCGCTTATATCTTTGATGGAAGCCAAGGTAATGGGGTTTGAACACATCAAAGAGCAGTACCAAGAAGATCCAGACTTTGGAGACATCTACAAGCAATGCAAGCAAGCCGCATTTGGATCTTTCTATCAGCATGATGAGTTTCTATTTAAAGACAAGAGGTTGTGTATCCCACAAGGTTCCATGCGAGATTTGATCTTGAGAGAAGCACATGGTGGTGGACTTATGGGACACTTTGGACGTGACAAAACATTGAGTATAGTGGCAGAGCACTTCTATTGGCCACACATGAGAAGAGATGTTGAGAAGCTATGCGCAAGATGCATTGTTTGTCTCAAAGCTAAATCCAGGTTACACCCTCATGGTCTTTACATTCCTTTACCTATTCCTGACCTACCTTGGGTAGATATTTCCATGGATTTTGTTTTAGGTTTGCCAAAGATCAGGAACAAGGACTCCATCTTTGTTGTGGTGGACAGATTTTCTAAGATGGCTCATTTTATTCCTTGCAATAAGACTAATGATGCCACTCAAACTGCTGATTTATTCTTTAAGGAAGTGGTTAAGCTTCATGGTATTCCTAGAACTATTGTTTCTGACAGGGACACAAAGTTCTTAAGCCACTTTTGGAGGACCATTTGGAGGAAGTTAGGAACCAAGCTATTGTTCTCTACCACTTGCCATCCTCAAACTGATGGACAAACTGAGGTTGTTAACCGCACTCTATCCACGCTCTTGAGAGCCACGGTTGGTAAGAACTTGAGGAATTGGCTTGATTGTTTACCTTTCATTGAATTTGCTTATAATAGAGTTCCTCATTCAGCTACTAAGCTTTCACCTTTTGAGATTGTGTATGGCTTTAAACCCATGACTCCTTTAGATCTCTCTCCTATCCTACCACAAAAGGATCAAATGGTGAGTACTGATGGCGAGACAAAAGCTGAGCTTATGAAGAAAATCCACAAGAAGGTTAAGGAGAACCTAGAGAAGCAAAATGAGAGGAACAAGAAGCAAGGTGATAAGGGAAGAAAGGAGGTTTCATTTGAACCAGGAGATTGGGTTTGGTTACATATGAGGTCCGAGAGGTTTCCAAAGCAAAGGAAGTCCAAGCTTTCACCAAGAGGAGATGGTCCATTCAAAGTCTTGAAGAAGATCAATGACAATGCTTACCAATTGGAGCTGCCGGTTGAGTTTAATGTTTCTTCTACTTTCAATGTGTCAGATTTATCTTACTTTCATGCAGATGAAACTATTCTGAGGTCAGAACCTTCTCAAGAGGGAGAGAATGATGAGGACATAGAACCAGATATCAACATTCCAACACTTAGACAAGCTCCAAGAACAAGATCAGGAACTAGAGGTGTTGTTGCAAGCTTCAATGAAGCTATAGAAGTCCTTCTCATCAAGAGCAACATCAACTCTAAGCTAGAAGACATCACCACACGCATGGATCAACTCATTATATCCGGAAACAAGGATAATAAAGGAGAAGCTTATGATATACAAGTTGGTCCAAGAGATGATGATATTATATGGTCCATTCTTCCTTGCAAGAGATTGGTTTCCTTATTTACCATCTCTCCACTTAGGTGAAACGGAGAGTATCAAGAGAAAGAGATCAGCCTTCAAACGACAACACTTCACATCATCAACTTGGCTCCTCTTTCCAACGGTCACAAGATCTATCCGAAAAGGTAAGTAAGGTAAGTCTATTTCATTATTCATATTACTTGATTTACCTTGCAGGTTTTAAGTCTTTCTTTAGTTTTATTTTGATTTGAGTCAAGGCATTGTTTAGCCTATTGCTTTCTTTAGGTCCTAAGATTGAGTCATGTAATAAATTTGCTTCAAGACCCCAAGAAGGGCATAGCTGCATTGGCGATTATATAAGCCCCTATAAGCAGTCTTGTATCATTCAACCTTTATGAAATATATGAGTCAGTTTGCCCCCTAGCAAATACAAGTCTTTTGAGAGTTTGTGAGAAGCAATACTGAGAGAAACATTGTGATTTATCAAACTCCCATTCATAGAGTTTGTGGCTTCACCTCGATCCATCTTGATTGTGTGAATCAATCATCTCCATTCCATCAATCCATTGCTTTGTTCTTGTGGGGTTGTTTATACGAACAAATCACTTGAATCCATCATCCATCTACACGCCATCTCTCATCCATAGATCCATCAAGTTGGTTATACGACCAAGTGGTGAATCCCATCCCCCACTGGTGTTTCCTAGACTCCTTTCAACCGGATCCATCCATCTCAACATCCCCATCACTAGATCCTCCCACCTCCATCCACAACTCATCAAACCGGTTCTTGGAATCACTCTCCTATCCAATCAGCTTGAGCAAGGCCCTCTTGGTGCCTATATCACTGTATGTCTCTGGATTTGGATGCAGTGGCTACTTCCTTTCCTCTAACACTTTGTTCCTCCACTTTAGGCTTGGAGAATGGTCTGGATTCTCTGGTCTTTTCGTCCTTCTGGTAGTGTGGTTTGCTGGCTCCATAGCTAGACTTGTAACTTCTTCTTTTTAACTGCTGTTCAAACATAATCGCCTTGTGCAGAAGCTCTTCCATCTCAACGTAGTGGTGAACTTCAAGTCTGTCCATGATGTCTCTGTTTAGACCACCCATGAATCTGGCCATTGTTGCTTCTCTGTCTTCTTGTATGTCAGCTCTCAGCATAAGGGTTTCCATTTCCTTATAATATTCCTCAACTGATCTACTTCCTGTTGAGATGAAGCAATAAACTAGATGAGTATGATGACAAAGAAGAGAAGAGATTAAGAGGAGAACCCGGAGTGATCAAGGAAGTCCAAGTGAGCTTGTCCGTACAGTTTGGTCAAGAGTGACCTAACTTACCTTAGAAGACAAGTCATTGGCTAGCTTGAGAAGGAAGGGAGTCTCACCACACTTCAAATAAAAGAAGATGTCGACAAAGGAGCAAAAGAGACGTTGGAGCTTGATCAGAGAGGAGTCACGGGTGGAGTTAAGGAGAGATGACCGTTTAGCACCTGTCATTGTCTCTCATGC
>NW_026617514.1:0-16813 GCF_000801105.2 Raphanus sativus | reverse complement strand
ACAAGCAGTCAATGCTTTAGTACAAGATCAGCAAAGGAGGCCAGATTATGATACATTGAAACCCCCTGCCATACAACCACCTGAAGGAGACAAACAACTAGTTGATAAGTCTGGTCCTGTCTACTCAACAGATTATCAGCAAGAAACAAAACAAACTTCTCTTAAGCCAGTCTCAAAACCAGTACAAAGTTCCTGAGAGTGCACAAGAACCAGCCACTCCTTGTCAAGGAGATTACTTGGACAATCATCTGAAACAAGAGGAGATATCATCAGTTACATGTGATCACGTGCCTGGTCAAAACCAAGCTGAAGAAGGAGTGCTTAATGGATCACCTAAGCTCATGAATTGGCAATTACAACTGTGGTTGAAAAGGTGATATCATTGAATCTTCTGTGATTACTGACCAAACCTATTGTATGGTTTAGACCAGCATAGTGGAGCATCTGAGGTTTGTAATGGGGCTGCAATACCTTGCTTTTGAACCAGGAGGAAGCTTGTGTACATCAAAGCCATCAACAACAATATGATCCAAAAAGCAGCAGCAGTGAAGGTGATTTGGAAGGGTTATTGCATGAGCAGAAGAACCAACGTCAGTTTCTGGTTTCTCTAAGGTTATATACTTGCCAAGAAGTCTAGGATCAGGCTTGTTCTGGGTATCAGTGGAGAGAAAGCTCAATCAGAAGCCATCAGATCTGAGACAAACAAGGACCATAAATTGCTTGCTCTATGTGTTGCTTGAAGAAGCTCTGTCCAGTGAAGTATCTAGGATGTGGTGAAGGTTTTGGGAAGCTTTGTCTTTGAGCCTGGAGGGGAGATAAACGTGAACAAGAGCTTTAACAACACCCTGACACAAGAAGAAACAAGAGAAGCTGAAGATTGGACAGTACATTCATCCTTAAAGAACAAGATTGAGGACAAATCTTTTTAAAGGAGGAGGGAATGGTGCGACCTGGAGCAGCTTCAAACTCATGTTCTGGAAGCTAATCCATGTACCAGAAAGGAAATGGGTCATAGCAAGACCTAGTGGGCTTATTGGAGAGCTTATTGGCCTGATTCATGAAGTATTGGACCGAGAGAAGTCTATTGGCCTTGATGAGGCCTTTAAAGAGAAAGGAATGACTATGGACCAGCATGGACGACTAGTATGCAATGTGATTGACCAGGAAATGGATGGGAGGAAGCTGGATAGACAGGAAATGAAATGGGAGATCTGCTATGATCAGGAAATGCACTGTTCAAACCGACATGGACGAGAAATGAGTTGGAAATGGAAGATGAAGAACAAGAGCTGGAAAGGGAACCTGATGAGGATCTTTATCATCCAAATGAGCATAAGGAGCAGCTTGGTCGGACCTGGAACAAGATGGATCGAGCCCAAGCAAGATTGTTCGAAAAAGGCCTTTATCGGCCCAAAAAGTGGAAAGACAAGCCAGCTTGGATTATGAATGGCCCAAGAAGATTATGCACGTCCAAGATGGTTTATTTTAAGTTTATTTATGATTTTATTAAGTGTAAACCAATTAGGATTAAGTTTGGTGATTTATAAACCAATTAGCAATAGGATTAGGATATGGTTTTCACTAAACCAATTTGGTTTTGGTTTAGGGTTTTCTTTAGCTTAGGATTTCGTTTTCTTCTCTATTATTTATGTAGCCACGAGCCTCCATGTAAACATTAACCATTGATTGAATAAACTGAAGCTTTGTTGGCTCAACAACTGTCTCCTTGGAGACTTTCTTATCATTGTTCTTAGTGAACAACTTTTATCACAATAAGAAGAGTGATCTTCTGTGATTCATCCAGACACCAAGCAGGGTGAACCTGTGTCTCAGGAGTAGCAAAACATCTTTAGAGCAGCTCATAGTTCTAAGGAGAAGACCACCTCCATCACCTTTCATCCACCCACGCCCCCTTCAAGTGATCCAGGGAGAGACAGCCTATCCAGGGCCGTACCAAGTGGTATCAGAGCCACTTGAAGGTTAGGGTTTGAAGTTTTAACCTAGGAGCACGAAATTTAGTAGTTTACAAGCATCTTTGATGGCTAGATATGAAGAAAAGCTCACAATTCCATCCTTCTATGGAGAATTTGATCCAGATACATACCTAGGTTGGGAAAAGAAGATGGACTTAATTATTAAGTGTCAGGGGTATACAGCAGAGAGGCAAGTTCAGCTAGCAACTACTGGATTATCTGGATATGCACTTGATTGGTGGTATCAGCTTGCTAACCATAGGAGACACACTGGAGAGTTTCAAGTCTCTTCTTGGTTTGAGATGAAGGCTGTCATGAAAAAAAGGTTTGTAGCCAAGAGGTATGGTCAACTTGATCTGGAAAGGTTACAGAGCCAATCAAGGTCAGTTAGGGCACGCCCTAGAGCATCCAGAGATGAGAAAAAGGTCTGTTATGGTCGTGGAGATCAAAAGAAAAGTGATCAATTTGGTTACTTGCACAGCCAACAATTCCAAGATGTAAACAGGCAAGAGATACAACAAGCAGTCAATGCTTTAGTACAAGATCAGCAAAGGAGGCCAGATTATGATACATTGAAACCCCCTGACATACAACCACCTGAAGGAGACAAACAACTAGTTGATAAGTCTGGTTCCTGGTCTACTCAAAAGATTATCAGCAAGAACACAAAACAAACTTCTCTTAAGCCAGTCTCA
This sequence comes from Raphanus sativus, assembly GCF_000801105.2. Taxonomy (NCBI): domain Eukaryota; kingdom Viridiplantae; phylum Streptophyta; class Magnoliopsida; order Brassicales; family Brassicaceae; genus Raphanus; species Raphanus sativus. Next base: position 14,145 of record NW_026617514.1, on the reverse strand, counting down.
AAACCAGTTACAAATGTTCCTGAGAGTGCACAAGAACCAGCCACTCCTTGTCAAGGAGATTACTTGGACAATCATCTGAAACAAGAGGAGATATCATCAGTTACATGTGATCACGTGCCTGGTCAAAACCAAGCTGAAGAAGGAGTGCTTAATGGATCACCTAAAGCTCATGAATTGGCAATTACAACTGTGGTTGAAGAAGGTGATATCATTGAATCTTTTTCTTGTGATCTACTGACCAAACCTATTGTATGGTTTAAGACCAGCATAGTGGAGCATCTGAGGTTTGTAATGGGGCTGCAATACCTTGCTTTTGAACCAGGAGGAAGCTTGTGTTTACATCAAAGCATCAACAACAATATGATCCAAAAAGCAGCAGCAGTGAAGGTTGATTTGGAAGGTTATTGCATGAGCAGGAAGAACCAACGTCAGTTTCTGGTTTCTCTAAGGTTATATTACTTGCCAAGAAGTCTAGGATCAAGGCTTGTTCTGGGTATCAGTGGAGAGAAGCTCAATCAGAAGCCATCAGATCTGAGACAAACAAGGACCATAAATTGCTTGCTCTATGTGTTGCTTGTAAGAAGCTCTGTCCAGTGAAGTATCTAGGATGTGTGAAGGTTTTGGGAAGCTTTGTCTTTGAGCCTGGAGGGGAGATAAACGTGAACAAGAGCTTTAACAACACCCTGACACAAGAAGAAACAAAGAAGCTGAGATTGGACAGTACATTCATCCTTAAAGAACAAGATTTGAGGACAAATCTTTTTAAAGGAGGAGGGAATGGTGCGACCTGGAGCAGCTTCAAACTCATGTTCTGGAAGCTAATCCATGTACCAGAAAGGAAATGGGTCATAGCAAGACCTAGTGGGCTTATTGGAGAGCTTATTGGCCTGATTCATGAAGTATTGGACCGAGAGAAGTCTATTGGCCTTGATGAGGCCTTTAAAGAGAAAGGAGTGACTATGGACCAGCATGGACGACTAGTATGCAATGTGATTGACCAGGAAATGGATGGGAGGAAGCTGGATAGACAGGAAATGAAATGGGAGATCTGCTATGATCAGGAAATGCACTGTTCAAACCGACATGGACGAGAAATGAGTTGGAAATGGAAGATGAAGAACAAGAGCTGGAAAGGGAACCTGATGAGGATCTTTATCATCCAAATGAGCATAAGGAGCAGCTTGGTCGGACCTGGAACAAGATGGATCGAGCCCAAGCAAGAATTGTTCGAAAAAGGCCTTTATCGGCCCAAAAAGTGGAAAGACAAGCCAGCTTGGATTATGAATGGCCCAAGAAGATTATGCACGTCCAAGATGGTTTATTTTAAGTTTATTTATGATTTTATTAAGTGTAAACCAATTAGGATTAAGTTTGGTGATTTATAAACCAATTAGCAATAGGATTAGGATATGGTTTTCACTAAACCAATTTGGTTTTGGTTTAGGGTTTTCTTTAGCTTAGGATTTCGTTTTCTTCTCTATTATTTATGTAGCCACGAGCCTCCATGTAAACATTAACCATTGATTGAATAAACTGAAGCTTTGTTGGCTCAACAACTGTCTCCTTGGAGACTTTCTTATCATTGTTCTTAGTGAACAACTTTTATCACAATAAGAAGAGTGATCTTCTGTGATTCATCCAGACACCAAGCAGGGTGAACCTGTGTCTCAGGAGTAGCAAAACATCTTTAGAGCAGCTCATAGTTCTAAGGAGAAGACCATCTCCATCACCTTTCATCCACCCACGCCCCCTTCAAGTGATCCAGGGAGAGACAGCCTATCCAGGGCCGTACCAAGAATAACCAGGAAGTTGAATAAATCTCATAGGAGTTGTGAGTAAGAAGATATCCCACTTTCTATCCAGATGATTCCAGATTAGCCTGTTCGACATATGCCATTATCTTCATGATTCTTATCAAACCAGGATGAACCACGATCTAAGAAGCTTTATTTGGAACCAATAATCAGTGGAGAATAACCAGGAAGTTAATAAATCTCATAGGAGTTGTGAGTAAGAAGATATCCCACTTTCTATCCAGATGCTTCCAGATTAGCCTGTTCGGACATATGGCAATATCTTCATGATTCTTATCAAACCAGGATGAACCACGATCTAAGAAGCTTTATTTGGAACCACTAATCAGTGGAGAATAACCAGGAAGTTGAATAAATCTCATAAGTGTTGTGAGCAAGAAGATATCCCACCTTCTATCCAGATGATTCCAGATTAGCCTGTTCGGACATATGCCATTATCTTCATGATTCTTATCAAACCAGGATGAACCACGATCTAAGAAGCTTTATTTGGAACCACTAATCAGTGGAGAATAACCAGGAAGTTGAATAAATCTCATAGGAGTTGTGAGTAAGAAGATATCCCACTTTCTATCCAGATGATTCCAGATTAGCCTGTTCGGACATATGGCAATATCTTCATGATTCTTATCAAACCAGGATGAACCACGATCTAAGAAGCTTTATTTGGAACCACTAATCAGTGGAGAATAACCAGGAAGTTGAATAAATCTCATAAGTGTTGTGAGTAAGAAGATATCCCACCTTCTATCCAGATGATTCCAGATTAGCCTGTTCGGACATATGGCAATATCTTCATGATTCTTATCAAACCAGGATGAACCACGATCTAAGAAGCTTTATTTGGAACCACTAATCAGTGGAGAATAACCAGGAAGTTGAATAAATCTCATAAGTTGTGTGTAAGAAGATATCCCACTTCTATCCAGATGATTCCAGATTAGCCTGTTCGGACATATGCCATTATCTTCATGATTCTTATCAAACCAGGATGAACCACGATCTAAGAAGCTTTATTTGGAACCACTAATCAGTGGAGAATAACCAGGAAGTTGAATAAATCTCATAGGAGTTGTGAGTAAGAAGATATCCCACTTTCTATCCAGATGATTCCAGATTAGCCTGTTCGGACATATGGCAATATCTTCATGATTCTTATCAAACCAGGATGAACCACGATCTAAGAAGCTTTATTTGGAACCACTAATCAGTGGAGAATAACCAGGAAGTTGAATAAATCTCATAGGAGTTGTGAGTAAGAAGATATCCCACTTTCTATCCAGATGATTCCAGATTAGCCTGTTCGGACATATGCCATTATCTTCATGATTCTTATCAAACCAGGATGAACCACGATCTAAGAAGCTTTATTTGGAACCACTAATCAGTGGAGAATAACCAGGAAGTTGAATAAATCTCATAGGAGTTGTGAGTAAGAAGATATCCCACTTTCTATCCAGATGATTCCAGATTAGCCTGTTCGGACATATGGCAATATCTTCATGATTCTTATCAAACCAGGATGAACCACGATCTAAGAAGCTTTATTTGGAACCACTAATCAGTGGAGAATAACCAGGAAGTTGAATAAATCTCATAGGAGTTGTGAGTAAGAAGATATCCCACTTTCTATCCAGATGATTCCAGATTAGCCTGTTCGGACATATGGCAATATCTTCATGATTCTTATCAAACCAGGATGAACCACGATCTAAGAAGCTTTATTTGGAACCACTAATCAGTGGAGAATAACCAGGAAGTTGAATAAATCTCATAGGAGTTGTGAGTAAGAAGATATCCCACTTTCTATCCAGATGATTCCAGATTAGCCTGTTCGGACATATGCCATTATCTTCATGATTCTTATCAAACCAGGATGAACCACGATCTAAGAAGCTTTATTTGGAACCACTAATCAGTGGAGAATAACCAGGAAGTTGAATAAATCTCATAGGAGTTGTGAGTAAGAAGATATCCCACTTTCTATCCAGATGATTCCAGATTAGCCTGTTCGGACATATGGCAATATCTTCATGATTCTTATCAAACCAGGATGAACCACGATCTAAGAAGCTTTATTTGGAACCACTAATCAGTGGAGAATAACCAGGAAGTTGAATAAATCTCATAAGAGTTGTGAGTAAGAAGATATCCCACTTTCTATCCAGATGATTCCAGATTAGCCTGTTCGGACATATGGCATTATCTTCATGATTCTTATCAAACCAGGATGAACCACGATCTAAGAAGCTTTATTTGGAACCACTAATCAGTGGAGAATAACCAGGAAGTTGAATAAATCTCATAGGAGTTGTGAGTAAGAAGATATCCCACTTTCTATCCAGATGATTCCAGATTAGCCTGTTCGGACATATGGCAATATCTTCATGATTCTTATCAAACCAGGATGAACCACGATCTAAGAAGCTTTATTTGGAACCACTAATCAGTGGAGAATAACCAGGAAGTTGAATAAATCTCATAAGAGTTGTGAGTAAGAAGATATCCCACTTTCTATCCAGATGATTCCAGATTAGCCTGTTCGGACATATGCCATTATCTTCATGATTCTTATCAAACCAGGATGAACCACGATCTAAGAAGCTTTATTTGGAACCACTAATCAGTGGAGAATAACCAGGAAGTTGAATAAATCTCATAGGAGTTGTGAGTAAGAAGATATCCCACTTTCTATCCAGATGATTCCAGATTAGCCTGTTCGGACATATGGCAATATCTTCATGATTCTTATCAAACCAGGATGAACCACGATCTAAGAAGCTTTATTTGGAACCACTAATCAGTGGAGAATAACCAGGAAGTTGAATAAATCTCATAGGAGTTGTGAGTAAGAAGATATCCCACTTTCTATCCAGATGATTCCAGATTAGCCTGTTCGGACATATGCCATTATCTTCATGATTCTTATCAAACCAGGATGAACCACGATCTAAGAAGCTTTATTTGGAACCACTAATCAGTGGAGAATAACCAGGAAGTTGAATAAATCTCATAGGAGTTGTGAGTAAGAAGATATCCCACTTTCTATCCAGATGATTCCAGATTAGCCTGTTCGGACATATGGCAATATCTTCATGATTCTTATCAAACCAGGATGAACCACGATCTAAGAAGCTTTATTTGGAACCACTAATCAGTGGAGAATAACCAGGAAGTTGAATAAATCTCATAGGAGTTGTGAGTAAGAAGATATCCCACTTTCTATCCAGATGATTCCAGATTAGCCTGTTCGGACATATGGCAATATCTTCATGATTCTTATCAAACCAGGATGAACCACGATCTAAGAAGCTTTATTTGGAACCACTAATCAGTGGAGAATAACCAGGAAGTTGAATAAATCTCATAAGAGTTGTGAGTAAGAAGATATCCCACTTTCTATCCAGATGATTCCAGATTAGCCTGTTCGGACATATGCCATTATCTTCATGATTCTTATCAAACCAGGATGAACCACGATCTAAGAAGCTTTATTTGGAACCACTAATCAGTGGAGAATAACCAGGAAGTTGAATAAATCTCATAGGAGTTGTGAGTAAGAAGATATCCCACTTTCTATCCAGATGATTCCAGATTAGCCTGTTCGGACATATGGCAATATCTTCATGATTCTTATCAAACCAGGATGAACCACGATCTAAGAAGCTTTATTTGGAACCACTAATCAGTGGAGAATAACCAGGAAGTTGAATAAATCTCATAGGAGTTGTGAGTAAGAAGATATCCCACTTTCTATCCAGATGATTCCAGATTAGCCTGTTCGGACATATGGCAATATCTTCATGATTCTTATCAAACCAGGATGAACCACGATCTAAGAAGCTTTATTTGGAACCACTAATCAGTGGAGAATAACCAGGAAGTTGAATAAATCTCATAGGAGTTGTGAGTAAGAAGATATCCCACTTTCTATCCAGATGATTCCAGATTAGCCTGTTCGGACATATGGCAATATCTTCATGATTCTTATCAAACCAGGATGAACCACGATCTAAGAAGCTTTATTTGGAACCACTAATCAGTGGAGAATAACCAGGAAGTTGAATAAATCTCATAGGAGTTGTGAGTAAGAAGATATCCCACTTTCTATCCAGATGATTCCAGATTAGCCTGTTCGGACATATGCCAATATCTTCATGATTCTTATCAAACCAGGATGAACCACGATCTAAGAAGCTTTATTTGGAACCACTAATCAGTGGAGAATAACCAGGAAGTTGAATAAATCTCATAGGAGTTGTGAGTAAGAAGATATCCCACTTTCTATCCAGATGATTCCAGATTAGCCTGTTCGGACATATGGCAATATCTTCATGATTCTTATCAAACCAGGATGAACCACGATCTAAGAAGCTTTATTTGGAACCACTAATCAGTGGAGAATAACCAGGAAGTTGAATAAATCTCATAGGAGTTGTGAGTAAGAAGATATCCCACTTTCTATCCAGATGATTCCAGATTAGCCTGTTCGGACATATGGCAATATCTTCATGATTCTTATCAAACCAGGATGAACCACGATCTAAGAAGCTTTATTTGGAACCACTAATCAGTGGAGAATAACCAGGAAGTTGAATAAATCTCATAGGAGTTGTGAGTAAGAAGATATCCCACTTTCTATCCAGATGATTCCAGATTAGCCTGTTCGGACATATGGCAATATCTTCATGATTCTTATCAAACCAGGATGAACCACGATCTAAGAAGCTTTATTTGGAACCACTAATCAGTGGAGAATAACCAGGAAGTTGAATAAATCTCATAAGAGTTGTGAGTAAGAAGATATCCCACTTTCTATCCAGATGATTCCAGATTAGCCTGTTCGGACATATGCCATTATCTTCATGATTCTTATCAAACCAGGATGAACCACGATCTAAGAAGCTTTATTTGGAACCACTAATCAGTGGAGAATAACCAGGAAGTTGAATAAATCTCATAGGAGTTGTGAGTAAGAAGATATCCCACTTTCTATCCAGATGATTCCAGATTAGCCTGTTCGGACATATGGCAATATCTTCATGATTCTTATCAAACCAGGATGAACCACGATCTAAGAAGCTTTATTTGGAACCACTAATCAGTGGAGAATAACCAGGAAGTTGAATAAATCTCATAGGAGTTGTGAGTAAGAAGATATCCCACTTTCTATCCAGATGATTCCAGATTAGCCTGTTCGGACATATGGCAATATCTTCATGATTCTTATCAAACCAGGATGAACCACGATCTAAGAAGCTTTATTTGGAACCACTAATCAGTGGAGAATAACCAGGAAGTTGAATAAATCTCATAGGAGTTGTGAGTAAGAAGATATCCCACTTTCTATCCAGATGATTCCAGATTAGCCTGTTCGGACATATGGCAATATCTTCATGATTCTTATCAAACCAGGATGAACCACGATCTAAGAAGCTTTATTTGGAACCACTAATCAGTGGAGAATAACCAGGAAGTTGAATAAATCTCATAGGAGTTGTGAGTAAGAAGATATCCCACTTTCTATCCAGATGATTCCAGATTAGCCTGTTCGGACATATGGCAATATCTTCATGATTCTTATCAAACCAGGATGAACCACGATCTAAGAAGCTTTATTTGGAACCACTAATCAGTGGAGAATAACCAGGAAGTTGAATAAATCTCATAAGAGTTGTGAGTAAGAAGATATCCCACTTTCTATCCAGATGATTCCAGATTAGCCTGTTCGGACATATGCATTATCTTCATGATTCTTATCAAACCAGGATGAACCACGATCTAAGAAGCTTTATTTGGAACCACTAATCAGTGGAGAATAACCAGGAAGTTGAATAAATCTCATAGGAGTTGTGAGTAAGAAGATATCCCACTTTCTATCCAGATGATTCCAGATTAGCCTGTTCGGACATATGCAATATCTTCATGATTCTTATCAAACCAGGATGAACCACGATCTAAGAAGCTTTATTTGGAACCACTAATCAGTGGAGAATAACCAGGAAGTTGAATAAATCTCATAGGAGTTGTGAGTAAGAAGATATCCCACTTTCTATCCAGATGATTCCAGATTAGCCTGTTCGGACATATGGCAATATCTTCATGATTCTTATCAAACCAGGATGAACCACGATCTAAGAAGCTTTATTTGGAACCACTAATCAGTGGAGAATAACCAGGAAGTTGAATAAATCTCATAAGTTGTGAGTAAGAAGATATCCCACTTTCTATCCAGATGATTCCAGATTAGCCTGTTCGGACATATGCCAATATCTTCATGATTCTTATCAAACCAGGATGAACCACGATCTAAGAAGCTTTATTTGGAACCACTAATCAGTGGAGAATAACCAGGAAGTTGAATAAATCTCATAGGAGTTGTGAGTAAGAAGATATCCCACTTTCTATCCAGATGATTCCAGATTAGCCTGTTCGGACATATGGCAATATCTTCATGATTCTTATCAAACCAGGATGAACCACGATCTAAGAAGCTTTATTTGGAACCACTAATCAGTGGAGAATAACCAGGAAGTTGAATAAATCTCATAGGAGTTGTGAGTAAGAAGATATCCCACTTTCTATCCAGATGATTCCAGATTAGCCTGTTCGGACATATGCATTATCTTCATGATTCTTATCAAACCAGGATGAACCACGATCTAAGAAGCTTTATTTGGAACCACTAATCAGTGGAGAATAACCAGGAAGTTGAATAAATCTCATAAGTGTTGTGAGTAAGAAGATATCCCTTCTATCCAGATTGACATGAAGACATGTATTGACATGAAGTCATGGAGATACAAGACAAAGAGATACATCAGGCGGCTAAAAGAAGATGACTTGATGTACACTCTATTCCGTACAGCCTTGACACACAAGGAAGCAACTTCACCTAGCTTATCTTGGAAGGCAAGGCAAAGAGAGTTTAAACTCGCCAAGATGAGTTCAAAGGTCAACCAGACCGTTGGCAAGATCAGAGGCAAGTTGGAGTTTTTTATTAGTAAGAGTCACATGTTCCATTTAGAGGAGAGAGGAGGAGAGAGCCGTTTGTGATGGGTCACTCTCACTCTGATCTGCCTTCAATTGTTTATTCATTATATTAGTTCTGGATTGTCTTTAAATATTGTAACCATGAACTCATTTTAATTCAAGGAAATATAATCCTTCTTATCTCTCTCTCTCTTTGGCGACAACCATTCTCTCTCTCTTTCTCTTATCTCTTTGCTACACATTCATCTCTGTTCATCACTTGGATTCTTATTTTCTTACATGGTATCAGAGCTCTTAGCTCCTGATTACTCAAATCACTTCCGCAAGCTTATCTGATTTCTTTTTATCTAGTTCTCTCTGTTTTTACTTCACAAATTTCTCTTCAGATTTCTTTTATCCAGTGGATAATAAATCTGAGTTCTTGAGTGTTCTTGAGTGTTCTTGAGGGTTTCTTTGAATTTCTTGGCTGTGCTTACTCTGTTCTGTCTCTATTTCTATTCTTTGAGAGTCTATCTTGTTTCTAAACTTGAGCTCTCTCAGTTACAGAGTTGATTTATCTCAAACCCAGTCCTTGAAAATTCAAATCTCTCTAGGCGCCAACCATAGAAGATGGAGAACTACCATCCTGTGAGGATTCCAGTTACACTCAAGGGGCCAGGAAACTACATCACATGGTCTAGGATGACCATGACAGCCCTTGGAGGAAGAGGACTTTGGCAGCATGTGACTTCAAGCTCAGCTCCAAAGCAAATCACCCAAGGAGAAGATGGCAAGGAGATTGTAGTGGTAGATGAAGGCAAATGGGCTCAGGAAGACCTCATGGTGCTGTCTATCTTGCATAGCTCTCTTGATAGTCCACTTTTGGATACTTATTGTCACTGCACAACTCCAAAACAGTTGTGGGACACTTTGCAAAGGGTTTATGGCAACACTTCAAACCTCACCAGAATCTATGAAGTGAAAAGAGCCATCAACAACTTGCAGCAAGAAGAAGGGGACTTCACCAAGCATCTTGGGAAGTACAGTCAGCTATGGTCTGAGCTAGAGATGCTAAGGCCAAGCACCAATGACCCTGAAGTACTTGAGACTAGGCGTGAGCAAGATAAAGTCTTTGGACTACTTCTCACACTCAGTCCAAGTTTCACTGATGTGGTTAGGCACATACTAAGAGACAAGGAGCTTCCAAGCTATGATGAAGTGTGTGCTCAACTACAAAAGGAGATAGGCTCAGATGGACTCTTTGGTGGTGGAAAAGGAGACCTCTCTATGGTACACAAGGCTGAGAAGGTGGAGAGTGCTTCAGCTAACAAAGCTCACTTCAAACCAAGGGGAGGAGGAGACAAATCAGTAACCTGTGAGCATTGCAAGTACAAAGGACACACCAAGACCAACTGTTGGATCCTTCACCCCCATCTCAGGCCAGCCTCAGCCAACAAGCCCAACCAGGCTAGAGCAAATGAAGCAAGAGCTCAGGAACTTCCAACACCAACTAGTTACATGCGCATGGGAGATGATGGGAGAGCCTTGGTCTCTACAACCCACACTGGTGGTTCCACCTCTCACGCCATGTCTCAGCCATCCCATGATGATGCATTCATCAGGAAGTCAGACATTGAGGCCTTGATCAAAGCCCTCAATGCAAATTCTGGTAACCAAAGTATTAATGCTTTAAATTCTATTCACACTGCATCTCACACTGTTAGGCCATTAATCATTGATTCAGGAGCTTCTCATCATATGATTAGGGATGCTAAACTGATTAGTGATATTAAACCAGCTCTAGGTAGTGTTGTGATAGCAAATGGTGATAGAATTCCCATAGAAGGAGTAGGAAATCTGAATCTGTTTAATAAAGAATCTCAAGCTTTTTATATGCCAACCTTTGCTTCTAATCTTTTATCTGTGAAAAGAGCCACTAATGATTACATTGCAATGTTATTTTTAGTCCTAATGATGTGTGCTTTCAGGATATTAAGACCAGTAAGATGCTGGGCAAAGGTGTGAGCAAGGGAGAGCTATACTTTCTTGAAGATACCAAGCCTAGATCAGATTCCTCTTATGCTTTTAATTCTGCTTCTGTTTTAGCTAATGATGTGTTATGGCATGCTAGATTAGGCCATCCTCATTCTCATGCTTTAAAATTGATGTTACCTAATCTGTCTTTGCAAAATGAAACTTGTGAGGCTTGTATTCTTGGTAAACATCATAAATCTGTTTTTCCTTCATCCATGACTATTTATGAGAATTGTTTTGATCTTGTTCACTCTGATGTGTGGACTGCACCTTGTGTTTCTAGAGAAAACCATAGATATTTTGTGACTTTCATAGATGAGAAATCAAAATATACTTGGCTCACTCTGATTCAAAGTAAAGATAGAGTTTTAGAAGCTTTTATTAACTTCCAAAACTATGTCACTAACCATTTCAATTCCAAGATCAAAATTTTTAGGTCAGATAATGGAGGAGAATACACTGGCCATGCCTTCAAACAACACTTAGCAAAACATGGAATTATACACCAGACAAGCTGCCCATACACACCACAACAAAATGGAGTAGCTGAGAGGAAAAATCGCCATCTCATGGAAGTTGCAAGGAGCATGATGTTCCATTCCAATGTACCTAAAAGATTTTGGGGAGATGCTGTAGTTACTGCCTGCTATCTTATCAATAGAGTTCCCACCAAAGTCCTCAAAGATATCTCTCCATTTCAGGTATTAAATAAGACTAAGCCTCCTATTGATCACTTGCGTGTGTTTGGTTGTGTGTGCTATGTCTTGGTGCCAGGTGAGAAGAGAAACAAGCTTGATCCCAAGAGTGTCAAAGCTATGTTTATAGGATACTCTCACACACAGAAAGGATACAAGTGCTATGCACCAGATTCAAGAAGGGTAATGGTCTCAAGGGATGTGCAGTTTGTGGAATCAAAAGGTTACTATGATGAGAAGAGCTGGGAAAGTCTTCGAGATCTCTCACAAGGACCATCTGATAGGGCAAACAACCTGAGAATCATTATGGAGAGTTTAGGCATCTCTCAGCCTAGGAGCAGTGAGGCGCCTAGAACCACTCCATCCCCACCTGTTGCTGTAACCAATGAAGAAGCAGCACCAATTATTGCGCCAGTCCATCCTGATCCTGAAGGGGGCAATGAGCATGAAGTAACGCCAGCAGATGAGTCAGTTCATGATCAAGATGGAGCTGAACTTGATCAGCATAGTGGAGATCAGTATGAGGGTGAGCAAGAACAGGAAGAAGCAGTGATAGAAGAGCAGATTCAACCATTGAGAAGAAGTACCAGAGTGAGAAGAGATCCATCAAACTGGAGCAACACAAGAGTATACTTCAACAGCAATGCAGTAGCTCATCCTATCCAAGCAACCTGCTCCTTTGCAAGCTACCCTCAAGAACATGTAGCTTTCATCACCAACCTGGATCAAGACTATGTTCCAAAGACTTATGAAGAAGCTATGGAGCATGATGAGTGGAGAGAATCTGTTGGAGATGAAGTTGGAGCCATGATCAAGAATGATACTTGGTATGAGACTGAGCTTCCCAAAGGAAAGAAAGCAGTCACCAGCCGCTTACTCTTCACTATCAAGTATTTGGCAAATGGAAAGCCAGAAAGGAGGAAGACAAGGCTAGTTGCAAGAGGATACACTCAAGTCTATGGAGAAGATTACCTAGACACCTTTGCACCAGTAGCTAAACTCCACACCATAAGGATTCTTCTTTCAGTGGCAGTGAACTTGGAATGGGATCTATGGCAGATGGATGTCAAGAATGCATTTCTTCAAGGAGAGCTGGAGGATGAAGTCTATATGAGACCACCACCTGGTATGGAAGACATGGTCAAGCCAGGAAATGTCCTAAGATTGAAGAAAGCAATCTATGGATTAAAACAATCTCCAAGAGCTTGGTACCACAAACTGAGTACAACCCTCAATGGAAGAGGGTTTGTAAAATCAGAACCTGAGCACACTCTCTTTACTCTCACAAGCAAGCAAGGAATTGTGGTGATCCTGATCTATGTAGATGATATTATCATCACAGGCAGTGACAAGGAAGGTATCATCTCTACTAAAGCTTTTCTTAAATCTACATTTGATATTAAAGATTTGGGTGAGCTAAAGTACTTTCTAGGGATTGAGATATGCCGCTCTAAGGAGGGGCTGTTCTTATCTCAAAGAAAGTACACACTTGATCTTTTAAATGAGGCAGGAAAGCTTGGAGCAAGAGTAGCTAAGACACCACTTGAAGAAGGTTACAAAGTCTTGCGTGAGGGGGAGTTTGAAGACACACCATTTGGCGATTTCAAACTCTATAGAAGGATGGTTGGGAAGCTGATCTATCTCACAATTACAAGACCAGACATCTGCTTTGCTGTGAATCAAGTCAGCCAGCATATGCAAGCACCAAAGGTTCATCATTGGAATATGGTGGAGAGAATCATGAGATACCTGAGGGAGGCTCCTGGTCAAGGTGTTTGGATGGGTTGCAACAAGAGCACAGAGATTGTAGGATATTGTGATGCAGACTGGGCTGGTGATAGAGTGGACAGGAGGTCTACTACTGGCTATTGCACCTTTATAGGAGGCAATTTGGTTACTTGGAAGAGCAAGAAGCAGAAGGTGGTATCATGTTCAAGTGCTGAGGCAGAATATAGAGCCATGAGGAAGTTGACCAGTGAGCTGATTTGGATCAGGAACCTGCTGAGAGACTTGGGCATTGAAACAACAACACCAATCACAATGCACTGTGATAACCAGGCTGCCATTCATATTGCTTCAAACTCAGTGTTTCATGAGAGGACAAAGCATATTGAAGTGGATTGTCACAAGGTTAGACAAGCAGTGGAGCAGAAGATAATTTTACCTTGCTACACTAGAAGTGAAGACCAGCTAGCTGATATCTTCACCAAGGGAGCAAGCAACAGTGTCTGTGAGTCCATTCATCCAAGATTGGGACTCATAGACTTGGCCAGATCATGATCCCCTTAAGCCATGGAGCATCTACTCTTTTTCCTCTTGTGTGTTTTTGTCCCATTGGGTTTTTCACACAAAAGGTTTTAATGAGGGATGTCTTCATGGGTTCCAAGCTTCACCATACCCTATGGTAAAGCTTGAGGGGGAGTATTGACATGAAGACATGTATTGACATGAAGTCATGGAGATACAAGACAAAGAGATACATCAGGCGGCTAAAAGAAGATGACTTGATGTACACTCTATTCCGTACAGCCTTGACACACAAGGTGTTGAACTGAAGAGAAGAAAAGAAGCTTGTGCATAAATAGGGCAAGCTTCAGGTTATCTCCGGAAGAGTTCAGTTGAGCTTTAGA
>NW_026617513.1:0-16820 GCF_000801105.2 Raphanus sativus | reverse complement strand
TACTTTAACTATTTCAGATATTTGTTTTTGACTATCTATATATATTTTTAAGTATTTTAAACCAATTTAAAGGTATCATTCTTGATGTTTTATATACGTTAAATATAAAAATAATTAATATATAAATATATAAATCTATTTTTAGATAAATTCAGGTACACGAATACTTTGGTTCGGATCCGATTCGGTTCTCTAACTAACAATTTTGAATAATTCGAATATTTAATCAATTTATGTTCAGGTTTGGTACTATATTTACTGATTGGTATCAGTTCTGTTCCTCGGATTCATTTTGCCAAACCCTTATAATTACATGAAAAACAAATATCATCACATTTTTAAAATATACATCCGCGGAGGTGCAGAGATCAAAGTCTATAATCATTTATTTTAACAACAAGCCAAATAAATATGTTGATTGAAGAGCGAATAAAACAAAACTAGAGAAATATATAGTTTATTAGATATACTCTATGTGTCGAAATTATTATAAAGAAAATTTTATTAAAATAAATAAATTTAATAATTACAAACAAATAATATATTTCATAAAAGTGGAAAATAATATCCGCGCTTTTGAAACGCGGATCAAAATCTAGTTTCTGTTAATCCTAATTCTCTACATTGAATATTACTGTATATGTAATCGAGTTGGTCCACGCACCTAGCTAATGGTAGTATATAATATGAACTTTATTTTTTTCCATAATTGTGTTTGTATTAGACACTGTTACTAAACAAAGTTGATGTGTTCCTTTTAATCCCAAGTAAAATGGATATGAGCGTCTGGATATACGTAGTTTTGAATACAGATGAATACGTTCAATCTTAGATGAACCATTCCGAATATAATGATCAAAATTTTGATATTAGATCGCAACTGTGATTAAATTCATTTAGTTCTGTATGTATCAAAACCTAATACAGTGATTAAACTGTTAAAGGATCCTAGTTTTTGTTAATTATTGTTAATATAGTTTCAAATTTACGATAAATAAATGAAGCAATGTATATGACTTAAGCATGTTACGTAGCTTCAAGACAAAGACTCCAATAATAGTTAATTAGTGCTATGAAAAGTACTAAAAACTTTGTCTATCATAATGCTTACTCCATTATTTTAAAATAAATATATACTTTGTAATTCTAGCAGGATCTCGCAAATCTTTTCTTGCTCAAATTGAGGCCTAGTCTGGATACAAAGAATCTTCCCAAAAACTATGAATAGGCTTGAATGTTTAAAAAGATGTAGTAAGAGGTGGCCCCATATTTTTTTTTTTTTTTGGAACAAAGAGGTGGCCCCATATATACCTTCACTTTTATGGTGAAACCGTGACTTGTGGAAGCGGCAGAGCTAGAGAAACATGGAAACGGCACGCAGTTATTATTTCCATTCTCTCATGGCTTTCCCAAAACAGCCAATGGTGAATGCTCTACGGTCACACATCCTCTGTCTCTACATTATCCTGTTTGAAAAAGTAGAGTTTTATTCTTTCAAACTATAAAAACTTTGATATATTTATTAAAAGTAAATAACATATTTTCATTGATTCTAAATTTCAGTAAAACTGATAAATGCACTCACACGTCTTTGTGCTAAAATTTGACTCAGTGCGGGCCGGTGCCAGTCGGCTTGATCATATAAAGAGCAGTAATTAGCAGTTCCAAACTGTGATAATTGAGTAATTACAATATCAAGAGAAGTTTTATTACTTCCTCTGTACCATTTTAAGTGATGTTTAAACATTTTTATTTTGTTTCATTTTAAGTGATGTTCTCATATTTCTAAATAAAATTTAATGTCAATTGAAACTTTCAACCAATTACAAAATACTACATGTTTTTCTTATTGGTTAGACTGATTTTATTTAATGAAATTTTATGTAACCAAGATAAATTGCATAGAAATTTGTGTTTTTTTAATTTTTGTGTAGAAGCCTTAAACACCACTTAAAATGGTACAGAGGGAGTATGTTCTTTTGTTATTTGGAATCCGAAGCCACACTCCTCTGAATGCATTCACGTTTACATATCACAAGATTTACAACTTATGGAGATCTTTTTTAATGCTGATAGTATACGAATTGGATACGTTATCAAATTGGAACTATAACCGATTAATTAAGTATTTTAATATTCGAATAAAGGATTAAAGAAAAAACTATACTTTTTTGCACGGACCACGTCTTGCGAACGGACTTGATTTATAAGAGGATCCTACAAAACAAACCATACGCAATGACCTAAGCATGTGGTCTTTTGAAGTTTATACAACATTAGTTGTAAGTTGGTCGCACGTTCTTGTTTTCAGTTTTTTGAATAGTATTTGATTAAGGATAACATGTGCTAATTGTTGAATGAGTGAAACTGATGAGTTATTACCTAGGAGATCTTAAGAATCCTCCACAGACAAGTATTTTTAAAGTGATGATCAACTACCAACTAACTTTTGTTCATGTCATCTTCTTCTTCTTCTTCTTGCTTGTCAGTGCTATATATTACGACCACTTGTCTTATTACAGTGGATGCATTCAGCAACAGTAAGAAAAACAACACTTGGTAAAAAACATGGGTTTGATCAAAAGAAAAGGCTTGCATTTGCCAGGATGTAAACTAGTGGCAATATGTTTGCGATCTAGAACAAAGATGAAAGAAGCAGCCATAGAGATAGGCATTGTAAGAAAATTCACGTTACGTGTAAATACATCTAGCCCTCTAAAAGAAACTTAACAACTGAACCGGATTATGAAACTAGATATTTCTTGCAATGTGTTTAACAAATGAATCAACTAGCAACTAACTTGGTCCTGGACATTACACACCAAATATGACTGCAGAGTAGCGATACTAATCAAAAGAACAATATATGAATGTCACTAAATTAACTGATGTGTTCACATATTGTAGTGTAGTAAACATGATACTCATGGTTCAACCATTAGTATATACTACTATATACCAAGAAATAATAACACGCTGTAATTATACGATCTCCTTGTCACAATATAACGACGAAACTATATAAAATTTTCTATCTATTAGTATAAAAAAAAGAATCAGAAATGAACTCTTTCAGTTTAAGACTATAAAACATTATCGCACATTTATACTGAGAACACTCGTTGACAAAAAAAAAAAACTACCAACACTCAATGCATCTACCATGGCATAGTGGAATAAAAATTGCTAAAGATAACCCACGTTTATCGTTAAAGTGATGAGTCCACTGTTTTGTTTTTGCTAGTTTACCCAACAAAAGGTCGTTTTATCTGTATTTATTTCATCTACCTCGCTGTATTTTAAGATTCCTCCTTAAATTGCGGTAAATTGGTGAAAAATAGAGATTACGGTAGACTCACACTAGATTTAAAACACTAATCCAGATCATTTAATAAATAAACTACTACCGATTTTGTTTTTTTTTTTAATTTTTTTAATTTTTTTTGTAAACAAATAATAAGGAGTTAAAAAAGAAAATGCCAATCTGTAAATCAGAATTAACGCGTCTCCTTGTCCCCTGAGTCATCTGTATATATATTCCTCCCGTCTCTTCCTCTTCTCCTCAGCAGATGCTTTTGGAAAACACTCAGAAAAAAAAAAAACAGCATCTGTCTTCTCTCTTTTTAAAAATTTTAAATCATTTTTTGTTTTTTTTCAATTCGATAAATCTTTCCGTCAACGCCGTTAACCATGCCTTCCATAGAAGATGAGCTGTTTCCGTCAACGCCGGGTAAATTCAAAATCGACCGTTCAAACCGTCAGCTCCACCGCTGCTTCGCCTCGACGAGCACCATGTTCCTCTGGGCCCTCTTCCTCATCGCCCTCACCGCCTCCTACCTGAGCTTCCAGAGCTTCGTCGACTCCGGCAGCCGGTACCTCACCGCCTCCTGGGGCGGCATCCAGTGGGAGAAACAAGTCCGAACCTCCGCTCAGATCCACCGCTCCGGCGGAATCTCCGTCCTCGTCACCGGCGCCACCGGATTCGTCGGCAGCCACGTGTCCCTCGCCCTGCGGAAACGCGGCGACGGCGTCGTCGGGCTCGACAACTTCAACAACTACTACGATCCTTCGCTCAAACGCGCGAGGAGGTCTCTCCTCTCCTCCCGAGGGATCTTCGTCGTCGAGGGAGACCTCAACGACGCGAAGCTGCTCTCCAAGCTCTTCGACGTCGTCGCCTTCACTCACGTGATGCACCTCGCGGCTCAGGCCGGGGTTCGATACGCGCTGGAGAATCCTCAGTCGTACGTCCACAGCAACATCGCGGGGCTAGTCAACCTCCTCGAGACCTGCAAATCGGCGAATCCTCAGCCGGCGATCGTCTGGGCGTCCTCCAGCTCCGTTTACGGACTCAACGAGAAAGTGCCTTTCTCCGAATCGGACCGTACGGATCAGCCGGCGAGTCTCTACGCGGCGACGAAGAAGGCGGGAGAGGAGATCACCCACACTTATAACCATATTTACGGTCTTGCCATCACCGGTTTAAGATTCTTTACGGTTTACGGGCCATGGGGTAGACCGGACATGGCTTACTTCTCCTTCACGAGGAATATTCTCCAAGGTAAACCGATCACGATATACCGGGGGAAGAACCGGGTCGATTTGGCGAGGGATTTCACTTACATCGACGATATAGTCAAAGGATGTTTAGGATCTCTCGATTCGTCGGGTAAGAGTACCGGTTCGGGCGGGAAGAAGCGTGGTTCGGCACCGTACCGGATCTTCAACCTAGGGAACACGTCGCCGGTTACGGTTCCGATCCTGGTGGATATTTTGGAGAAGCATCTCAAGGTGAAAGCGAAGAGGAACTTCGTGGAGATGCCTGGAAACGGCGACGTTCCGTTCACGCACGCGAATATTAGCTCCGCCCGAAATGAATTCGGGTATAAACCGACAACCGATTTGGAAACCGGGTTGAAAAAGTTCGTTAGGTGGTATCTTTCTTATTACGGATACAACAGTAAAGCCAAGCTTGTACATTAACGGTGAATTTTTTTTCTTTTTTGTACGAATTTTTTTTAATATACCAAACATTAATTATTATTATGATGATGATGATTCGTTTCTTATTTACTCATTCTAGCTAATCACCCCCAACATTATATATTCTTTTCTCTTACGACAATCAAAAACCAAAAAGACAGCGAATAAATTTGGTTTCTTGATTTTAATTATATTTAGCAAATAATTACCTGCCAAAAATGTTAGTTACGGGATATACGGATATATAATCAGTGATTTAATCTGGGGGAAATAAAATAAATATATTAAAAATAGGAAAAAAGTTAGCTGGAAAAGATTGTGACAGCAGAGAAAGTGAGCTTTTAGTGGTGGGTGGGGTCAATCAGACTTTTATTTTTATAAAGAAGAAGACCTAAGCTGTACGGTAACCGTTGGATCCGATGAGGAATTTAATTTTTGAGTCGTAATCTTACGGTCCAGCTGTGAAGTACTCATGCGACGTTATCTTCTCCACCGACACTAACGAGGACAATAAACCATATTCATCATTTTGTATCTTTGGAGGTAGCAAAGATAGGAAGTAGAAGATACGGGAAGGGTGTTGAGCTGAAGTCTTTGTAATATTCACGATACTGTTTGATGCATGTCTTTTCGGTCCATAGGTTCTTTAGATTTAACATGTTCATATATGATATATGTATATAAATGTATATCAAGAACTTAATTTTCTTCGAACAAATCTTTGTATTTTTTTTCAACCAAACGAGTTATAGCGTGGATAGATATTGACATTTTGTGGGTCATTAACTGATAACAAGTACATTGTTTAAGAATGACAAATTTATTTAGTTAGTTGTGTTTGTAAGCCAAAACATATAAACAAGTTATAAAAAACCATTTTTTTATCAAAATAACAATGAAAAATATCTTAGCAACTTTTATCAAAAAAATATATTTTAGCAATTAGAGACCTTGTGATGTCGGCAATCGGCGAAACAAGACATTTTGTACCGATTTTTTGTTTCTAAAAACTTAAGAGATATACAATGCTGAAGATATTTGATCCCAACAAAAAGAATGTAGAGAAGCAATTGTTGAATTGTGAATTGTATGAATTAATCGAGTGGTAACGTGGTGGAGAGACCCAATTACTAATACTAATGAAAATACAAATGTAGAAATGATTGATCTCTGTAAGTTCAAAAATTATGTTTTGACTTTTGTATATGAGTATTAATGCTCGTTTATACATGTTGCACACAAATATTGAATTTGATAAAGCAGAGAATATAAATGATTATATATGAACACTTTATTTTACCTCATAACCATTGTGATATGTTGTGCTTCTCGGCTTTGATCATAATGCAGCAAATTTCAAGTAAAACGGGCATGCGTAGAAATCAGTCAAATGAAAAAACCGATTGTGTACACCTATACGAACTTTTACTTAACTAGTTCGGTTTTCTCATTTCTTTTATTGAGAAAGCTAGTTCGGTTTGGTTTAGTTAATAAAAACTTATACGATTTTTTACTTAACTTTTAGGTTCATATCTTGGGGCTAGGATTAAGTGAAATTAGTGTAATCTCAAAAGGGCTATGGTTAATGAATTTTCTTCGCCTCATTTGTCATGTAGGTTTCATCATTCGCGGACAGGTAGTATATTAGTTTTTTTAGAAGCTTAAAAGTTTTGTTTATTGCAATTACTACATGATATTTTATGTGTTCTAGTCTTACTACACGGTATAAATATATCATAAACCTGGATAGTACAGTTAATCTTTTTGTTAATATATTGGTGAAAAAACATGAAGGTAGAAAATGAGTTTATCAAAGATTGTTATTGACCAGAATCCTAACAAAACTGCTAACTGATTGCTTTTATACTAAACTACTTGAATATTTCTCTATGTTAAAGACTGAATATTTGGAGTTTGAGTATATATATGGATTTGTTACATGCTAGCCTGGATGATGAACGTCGTTGAAATCCATATATATGTTATTTTGGATGGGTGTGGCATGTTTTCTTTTACTTTGTAAATTTACAAGTTTCTATCCATAATTGTTAAAATATTATTATAATTACTGAAAGTGAGATGGGGTCTACAAACACCACCAACTTGCTTGCTCTGTAACTCTTCCGCAGAATCGAGTGACCATCTTCTCATCATCTGTCTTTATTTTTGGAACCTGTGGTTTCCTCTAGCCCATCGTTGCAGTCTGTCTCCACAACAACAATGGAAAGATGTCACAGACTCACAGCTCAACTTCAATCTTTCAATAGCTATAATTGGAGAGGTAGGCTGATACTTCTAACCTGACAAAGTTGCATCTACTAGAACTGGCAAGAACGTAACAACCAACCACACCGTAACAACCAACTACACCGCAACACTTTTCACTCTATTGATGTGCTAAACCAGCTTGATTGATCACCAGATAAGGGATCATATTCTTAACTACAGATAAAAAAAATCCTTGTTTCTCCTCAAAGATGACGCAACAATGTTACAATCGCTTGAGGTTTTTTTTTTTTTGCGCAACCGCTTGATGAGGTTCTTTCTACCTTCTTCGTAATCATCGTCTGCAACGACAACGAAAGTTTCTTTTATCTTTGGGCCTCAGGCCTGTTCTAATTGTTAAGGGCTTTTATGATTTTTTATTTGAATACTTAAAACTGGGCTTCGCTATACCCATAACACTGGTCTATGAGGTTTTAACCAAAATGTTGATACCAACTAACAAAATTATCTAGAAAAAGGTTTTAAATAAATAAAAAAGATTGGTTTTACTTTGACACGTATATTCCAGCCTTGGCCTTCAACAAAATCCTACTGGTGTAAAAGAAAAGAAACCATACAACAGATAATGCGTATTACTAATTATTTGATTTTTATGTTGCTGATTTCTTCCCAAGATATTGTTGATTTTTGAATAAAGTTAAATCGATGGCCTATTATGGTATTACTTAACTTACAAAAACACGTTTTCACCAAATTAGCTTGTGTGTTTATCATCATCTCTTTCCTTTTTAATAATTCTCTGTATATGTAAGAGGAAAATATTGCAAATATCATTAACCTATGCATACTTAGCAAGAAAAATATATTTAAAAATGAGATTAAAAGTATTTATATTTTAAACGAAATGGTATTTTAGTTAATGATTCTTTGATTTCTATACAATGTAATTTCATTGTTATATTGCTATTAAGTAAGATAATTAACTAATTATATTGCTATTAAGTAAGATAATTAACTAATCAGATTTGAAAATTTGAAAACTTGAATTCACTAGCTCAGAAACCGCGTGATATTTAAGGGTCTTTCCTTAATGGTATTATTCAAAACGTCTTGAAATAGAAACAACATCTGCAGTACATTACATTTACACATACTCGTCCTGTAGTCAGATAAGGTAATTAGGAAATTTCATTACAGATCTTATTACCTTCCTCGACGCGTTTAACTTTCACTATATAAATCTTATTTTGTTCCATGCTGATTACATCTAATCTTCTTCATCACCAAACATCACAACATGGTTCGTTGCAGTAACAGCCTCGTAGGCATACTCAACTTCTTCGTCTTCCTCTTGTCCATTCCCATTCTCTCCAGCGGAATCTGGCTCAGCCTCCATGGCCACACGCAGTGCGAGAGGTTCTTCGACAAACCCATGATCGCTCTCGGCGCTTTTCTCATGGTTGTCGCACTCGCAGGAGTCATAGGATCTTGCTGTAGAGTTTCGTGGCTCCTATGGTTTTACCTTTGCGTGATGCTCTTGTCAATCATCGTGGTCCTTTGTTTCACCATCTTCGCCTTTGTCGTCACCAATAAAGGCTCTGGCGAAACCATCCCCGGAAAGGTTTATAAGGAGTATAGACTCGGTGACTACTCTGAGTGGTTGCAGAAGCGTGTTAACGACAATCATCATTGGAAAAACATTAGAAGCTGTCTTTACGAGGACAAATTCTGTAATCGCTTGGAGTTCTTCTCAGCTGGTAGATATCCTAATGCTTCTGAGTTCTCCAAGAAGGATCTCAATTCTCTTGAGGTAACCATCTTTAAAATGCAAAATACGCTAATCTGATTAGAAATGTAAGATCATGTCAGAGGTATGTAAATAACTTGTCCTTTTTAGGGTTTTAGTCTGACGATCCTTTTTGTCTTCAGCATGAATCATCTTTTCATTATACTAATCTCTAAAATAATTTGTTCATTATTGTTACAGTGAATCTAAAATCTTTAATAATAATAATTGATTGGAATTGACTGGTTGTCTTAAATGTTTTGAGGTAATAATACTGAGTTGTTTTAGCCTTTTAGGCCAATTTGACTAGAATCTGATTCAAAGGTTAAAAAAGATCTTATCCTTTTAGGGATCTTTCAACTTAATATTTTAAGATTCTAACAAATTGATTTCAGTCTTCCTTTCACAGTCTCTTGATTTAGGAAAGAAAATCCAAACTTTTAAAAACAAATCAATATGGCTTCCCCTTGTTACAATCTATATGAATCTTGATTTTAATCCTGTGATATTACTCTGATTGTTTTTATTTATTTGCTTTTGTTGTGTTTTCAGTCTGGTTGCTGCAAGCCCTCTAATGACTGTAACTTCACCTACATAAGCCCAACAACTTGGAACAAGACATCAGGAACATATAAAAACCCAGATTGCAACACTTGGGACAGCGATAACAAAAAGCTCTGCTACGATTGCCAATCATGCAAGGCCGGTTTTATCGACAACCTCAAGACCTCATGGAAACTAGTTGCTATTGTCAACATCGTCTTCCTTGTAGTCCTCATTATCGTCTACGCTATGGCATGTTGCGCCGTCAAGAACAACAAGGATGACAACAGTTATGCGCAGTTCTAAAGAGTGGGAGTTTGAGTTCTCGTTTTATTAGAGTAAAAATCTTTCAAATAATTCTAGAATCAGAAGAAATAAAATAATATCGAGTCAGTTTAGTTGTTGATGTTTTGGATTTCTTCAGTTGATTTGTGTTTGGACAGAAGGGGATTCTCTAAATCTTTATTACAGTTTGTTGTGTTTGAAGAATCTTCGATGTGAATCTTTACTTCCGAGTTGTTTCTACTGTCTCTTTGTTCTTGATTCTTCATGACATCTTTTGATTTACCCCAGAGCACAATGTAAAGTCCCATTATCACACATAATCCTCCGATTAAGCTAAAAATGAAAGGAAAAATATATATATAATGATTATGTTTATGGATTGTAGTGATCTAATATTAAGGAAAATTACTTTTCTACCTTCCGGTAAAAATTTCTTCGTGAAAGAACAGAGAAGCCAAGATTGTGACAATGACTGTACAGAGTGGGTTAAACATTGAAGAGAACAAAGGGCCTCTTTTAGATATAACCCAAGCTTGGACGGTAAAAGAAAGCGCTGACGCTACAACTCCCTAACAATCGCATTTCACAATTAGTGTTTATGTCAATATTTATGATTAATCGACTGCTAAAAGGGAAAAATGGTTTGTGTGCTTACAGCGTAGAGACATGTAGCAAACTCGGAGTAAGAATGGAGAATCCAAGCGTTCGGGTCTTTCTCAAGGAAGAAGGTGACGACTGCACACTGTATCGTTCCGAATAAACACATCCATGCTGATAAAGAGACGTGATCTGGGTAATAGGCAGAGATTGGAACCTAGGGTATTGTTGAAACAAAGTTCACTTTTCTTGTATAGCAAGAACATTACCAATGAGAAGTACTGACTACCGATCTTAGTGAGTTTTACCTGAAGTGTGAGCCAGAAAGACCAGCAAAGATTGCTAGAGAATAAGAACAAACAACCAATCAGCCACATGTTTTGGTCCTTTAAACCTCCTAGCAACGAGCTCGCAAGGGATAAAGCAGACTCTGAGTTGAGAATCTTTGGTCCACGAAGCAGAGTCATGGAGATCGCTCCTACTACACATAGGACCGTCCCTGCTATCTTCGCTAACCCTCTGATATTCTTGATATTCACCTTCTCGTATCTAAATATTAGCAGTTACACTTGAATCTTGTTTTTCAAAGTTTCATATAAAGAGAAAAGTAAAAATGCAGTTTATGTATATACCCGACTAGAAATGAGATTAGGAAGGTAACAGCAGGGTTGATGTTACCCATGGCACTTCCCATGGACGATGAAGCTAAGTAAAGACCTTCAAAATACAGATTTTGATTGATTGTAATGCTGCAAAAGAAAAAAGGCAAAATAGTGCAAGATTCATCAAACTAGAGTTAAAAATAAAGGACAAAACATATACACTTAATTACCCTATAAGCGAGACCATGAATATTAACGAAAAGCTCTTTAGATCCAAAGGAGATATCTTCGATTTTCTCCTAAAGTTCCAAAAACACACGTACACATAGAAATTAGCAAGAACTAGTGACAAATTCACATATAGATATAGGGAAAGAGATATGAGTTTTATAACCTTGAGAAGTAGAGAAATGGGAAGATGCAAATGGTTGCCAAGGCTTGCCTATAGAGGATAAAAACTCGAGGGCTTGTTCCATGAACCAAAGTAGCTCTTGAGGAAAGAGTCACTCCTGCGTAACACAGTTGCAACCCAATCATCGCCATCACCGGCTTGTACTCCTCTACCTTCCCCATCTCCTCTCTCTCTCTCTCTATCTAGATGTTTATGTCATGAAGTATACACTAGTCTTGCTAATTATATAACTATATAATCATCCAATGATAGATCAGATGCTAAGAGAATATTATTATACCAAAACGATTCGGTTCGCCAATACGTACTTCTTTGTCTACTGAACAAACCTTTTACAAGAGACTAACCAGTTCAGACAGCATCTTGTGCGTTAAGTCTTGTTTAAATCGAACTTGTTTAAAAATTCAATCAAAGTCTTTATTCACTACCAACAGAGAGTTGGTGCCCTTTGTTTCTGGTTTCAAATTTGTGTGACGAATACACTAGACAATGTGTTTATACCGTCCCAAACATAACAGTTATGAACGGTGGGCTAAATCCACCAATCCCTATATGGCTACAACTCATTTTGTTTTAATAGCACGAATGTTTGATACTTAATCATATGAGGCTACTTGAAACTGTCTGTCCCATTCAAGAAAACTATGAATTTTTTAAGATGCCATTTTCTATGTTTTATGTCACCTTTTTGAATCTTAAATCGTTTTCAGAGGTTAAATTAAATCTTAGATCTTAGTACAAGAGACCTCATCTAATCAATTTTAGCATGACAGCTTTTTCTAGACGTACTCTTGGGATAGTGCAGAAGAGTGGAGTCCATGACCATGAGTGATCACTAATTCCTAGTTTTTAATTGTATTTTTGCAGCCAATTATTTAGTACTGTCTAATAACAATATCTGCGTCCACAGATCTAAACGATGATCTAAAATAATATTCAAGTACAATTTTTTATCGTCGAAAATATATAACTTGCAACTGTCCATTCAAATATTATATTTTTCACATCCTTCATTTGATCAAATTTGGTGGGATTATGTAAGAACAACAATAATACCACTCCAATCTTAGTCTATCTATCTATAATATTATTTGTGAATTAATTTTTCGTCTTTGAACGTTTATGTTAAAAGATATACAGATTAATATCGTTTAGATCTTAGTAAACAATAATAACTAAAAATTTATT
The DNA here is from genome assembly GCF_000801105.2 of Raphanus sativus. Taxonomy (NCBI): domain Eukaryota; kingdom Viridiplantae; phylum Streptophyta; class Magnoliopsida; order Brassicales; family Brassicaceae; genus Raphanus; species Raphanus sativus. The sequence goes on along the minus strand of NW_026617513.1, from coordinate 4,201 downwards.
AGATAATTATTAATTAATTAATTAATTATTAATAAATTAATAAATATATATAGGCCAATAACATCATTATAAAAGAAGATAATTCGTATATATATATATATATATATATATTAATATATATTATGTTTTTATCTGAAAAATATTTTAATCATAAAAATAAAATTAACAAATATATAAGTACTAATTTAAGTAAAAAAAAAATACTTTTAAACCTAGTAATTAAAAATAAGAAATAGAAAGATGTATATAACAATGATTAAGTAAAATAAATAAAAACTAAAATATAACGATTAAATGTATTACTAACAACCTCTCTAGTAGATATACAAAATGAAGATCCAACCTTCTCAAGTCCATGGGATAATCATATTAAAATACACAACATGCGAAAAGGGAACTTATGAGGTCTGATCCTTGATCACTTACAAAAGTTTGCACATGGAAGCAATCACTCAACTAGGCCCATACACAATTGCAGGTCATATATATGCATTTCCATGAAAGCCTATATATACGCGACAGGTCTCATAACCGTCTCAACACTTATTACAATAAAAAATTACCATATGTTTGACAGTGTCATAATTTGTCTCTCTCAGATGACTTGGGCAAACGACCCCAAGTCAACCTTTTGTTCGCTTCCCTTAACAAGAGAAGATTCTTAAATGAAGACACCACTCTTCAATGTTCGCTTAACAACAATTACAAGTTTAAAATCTCAATATTATTAAGGTTCTGCTCTAGAAACTTGTTTTTAACATGTTCTACGACCATTGTAAACATTCATGTGTCAGTTCACCCGTTTTCATATATAACTATGATTACATATACTTAAAATGTATTGCTTCATAGTAGAGTCTTAATTAAACTTTTTTGACTTTCCAAACTTCTCCGATAAACAACTAATTTAAGTAATTAGGCATGGGTAGTTTTTACTTTTGTCCTCCGAAGCGTACGGCAGAAGCCCCTAACTAATCTACCCTTGATTTAAGGGGACAAGTATCATTAAAAGGAGATCATGTTTGCTGATTCTAGATTATACCCAAAGCATTATCCAACTATTTATTAAAAGAGAAACAGTTATACTTTAATCAACTTTTGGCCTATCTTGGTCATATATTCGTAATACCATGAAGCTGAAGTTATCCACTCACCATTCCGTCGGTTCTACCGTTTAACTTCAAAGTATTTGATGTTTCAAAAAAAAAACTTCAAAGTATTTTACATGGCCAACCTAGAAATCAAATCTTATTTAGTGAGCTAATAGTGAACAGAACTGAATGAGTCCGTCAGTCCCTGGTGGATAAGGGTCCCTCCATGTGTGCACATGCGCTTGCGGTGGACGCGTGCGTGCAAGAACGTTGCCCCCTTTTCACCTCAGCGATGTCGTTTTAGTGTGTTTCTATTTCTAAATATTCGTGATTTCTAAGCAGCGGAGGTCTTTGCCGACAAATAGAAGCAGCGGAATATTTAATTAAAAGGCACAAAACAATTTTCTTTTTTTGTTAAATGTTTGGGTGTACGACAATATATTTTTAATCAAATAAAATCAGTAGATTAGATGGTGACGACATGAGATGGTGGGCGTGTAGAGTTTGGAGAATGATTGTAGAGAGGTTCCCGTAAATTACGGAGGTCCACTGGATAAGAAATTCTCGCGTACCGAACGATCCATGTTCGATGTTTTTGTTGGAGAAAACTTATAATTTTGTACATCCATCAACAATTCAACATTCATTATCATACATGTGTAATATTCATGTGCAACGTTGTACAGCGTCTATCAATATCATTTCGCGTTTTAGAATGAAATGTCTAAATTATAAAATTTAGTTATACATATTTAAATTATTAGGAGTATTGCTTTTCTCCTTTTTTATCTTTTGAAACCAGGCTTTCCCAAAGTTTGCGGGTCGCCACGTTTTCACCACTAAAATCATTGATGGTATTTGTTGTATTGTGTATAAAAAGTTAGAGCAAGCACAGATAATGTGGTGATATTAACATACATGCGTTTATATTTGATATACACTGTGAGTGGATGTAACACTATTTCAAGAAGATAAGAATAAATGATTCACCGTATAATTAGGGCTGGGGAAATTGCAGCATAAAGTTTTCAAGTTTTCTTTTTATGTATGCAGAGATTATTGACTATAATGCGTTTGACTAAAAAATTGAACTATAATGCAGAACATTATTGATCACTAAAATAAGCTGTCAAAAAATCACCAAAACCATAAACTTCTACGATGTGTTGTTAGAATCAATTTTAATATTCTGAGCTGTAATTTCAATATAAACTCGTTAATACTAGTTAAAAACAATTGAAACAAAATAATGTTCTAAAAAACGAGTTAAGAAACAATACATTTAAGTAGCAATTTTGTAAAACGTCCTCCATAATAGCATTTAAAATTAAAATGATTGAATTCATCAATGTTTCTTGAAGAATATAGTATTTTTAAAAGAATACAATTAAACTCCATCTTCAATTATAGAATTGTTTTATTTTATAAGCAAAAAAAAGCAAATGGTCTGGTTAACATTATGTTTATATTTGTTTGCACATTATTTTTAGGTTATGATGGACGGACCGAATTATTTATATAATAGAAGTTTACCGACGTAAGATATATAGACATGGATGGATAACTCAATCTACAACATTGGAGAAACCCATTGCGTATCTCTTTTGTGTTCAGTATATATTAGTTTTTTCATATTAATAAACTTAACATTTTCACTATTAACAAAGATAAACAAATTCTGGAACATCTTTTTTTTTGTTCAAACAATTTTTGAACATCATAAACATATATCATCACTATTTTCGGCGGGACAAATATAATCGACAAAAGTTTCCTAAATTATGGGTGATACAAAGGGTATGTGGGCCATACACAGCATGTGCATGCATGTGCTTCTTCTATCTCCAATTGCCCCCACCATTTTCCCTCTCCTTTTGAAACAAATAAATGGTCCGTCTTCTCATTTCTTCCTTACCTCTCTGTCTCTCCCCCCCTTCCCCTTCTCTTTCTCTCGTAGATTTCAAGAACTCGTGAGGTGACAGTAGATTTCCTATAAGATCGTTTCAAACTCAACCAAAGAGAAGAAGAAAAAAATCTACAAAAAAGGTAATTGTTCATGTCTCTTTCCATTATGCTAAGGAACCCTAAACGGAATATATATGTGATTGTGATTTAAAGATTACATGTTCCCTCTGATGATTTACTTTCTTAGATTATTTACTTTTTTGATACAAATGATTCAGAATTTTTGAGTATTGATTCAACATGATTTAAGATTTAGGATGCACCTACGAGCTCAATGAAGGAAGAATTTCTAAAGAAATGGTAAATGGGCCTTCAGATATACCGTCCTTTGATAGACAACACGAGCGTCTCCGAGAGAAGGAAAGCGATAAAGCTCTCTGCAGACGTTGCAATGGCATCTTTAAGGAGAGGAACAACTTGTTGGAGCCGAGTGATACACTAAAAATGAATTCTTGCTACTGCCAAGTTAACAGTTGCAATTGTAGTACTTGAGATTCAATCCAGAGGACCAGTCTACACTCTAGTTCTATAAGTTTCAGAATCAAGCTAAGAAGAAGATATGATTTGGTTGAAATAGGCGATAGTAAACAAGCAAAATAAACACGAGATTGATTCAATTAAACAGAGCTAGCCTAGGGTATTTCATTGGGTGTTGAATTGGAGCCAAACAATTATTCAAGCGCGATGAAGTGCTTTCTAGAACTCGGATCACTAAGCTGGAACACTCCACTGTCGTGGCAGTTGATCGCTTTGCAGGTCGATCTCACCACCTAACTGTCGTTGGGATGAGGATCGATTGCAAGCTTTAGAGAACAGGTCCGATCAGTTCACTTACCACCCTAATATCTACTTTCGCTGATTAGGGATACTAAGCTCATTCATACATGTCAAGTTATCATCCTAAGCGGTTAACTAGGTGATGAACTAGTGATCTAACATCAAGTGATCAGTTTAATGAAAGCAGTAAGAACAGTATGAATGAAGAACAGTTATGGATCGCTTATCTATGTTTAGCTCATGTCTCAACACCCTAAAAAACCCTAGGCGGAGCGAAGGTCACTACTCGATCATGATGCACATAGACAAGACATAAATCCTGAATAAAATTGCATAAGAACAGAGTTGAAACAATGGGTTCAGATGAT
>NW_026617512.1:0-16833 GCF_000801105.2 Raphanus sativus | reverse complement strand
TTAATTTGACATTAGGAGAAAGCTTGTGTGACAGTTTGAGAGATATCCAAATGGTTAAAGTAGAGGAACATGAGAGGACAATCGGACGTTTTATATATACTTACAGCGAATGAATTGGGAAGTCGCATGTCGGATAGTTGAGTAGCTGGCGGATGATTGAGCAACAGTAGCATCAGAGAGGATGATATTTCCGAAGAAGGGATCTATGTTTTCGGTGAAGAAATACTCATAGAGCATGTTTGTTGAAGCTCGATTCCAATCTCAGCCATCTCTGATTTATAGGGTTAGAGGTGTTCTTCGGTTTTCATACCCATCACCCTTTGATTGTAAAGCAAGGGAGACAGAGAGTTCGTGGGACTTATCGATTTTAACGTGAACTGAAAATTATTCCAGTGTTCAAGAGAAAAATAGTTCAACGGAGAATCTATAATATAATGAGCGAGTTTCTCTCATGTCTATGTGACACGTGTACAGTATTGTGGGTCCCACATAGAATCAAGAGCGTGGCCCATAGAATCAAGCCCACTCGACAGATGGGAAAAAAAAATTAAATGTGGGACCCACAATACTGTACACGTGTCACATAGACGGGAGAGAAACTCGCTCATTATATTATAGATTTTAGTCAATCAACAAAGGAACTAAATGCATTGTTAAGGATCAATCAACCCTGATTGATCCATCCAAAAATAATCAAACACCAAAAATATTTAAAATATTTTATGATGTTGAAACTTGGAATGATGAAGAGTTAAGGATCAACATAAATGCATTGTTAAGGATCAATCATCCCTGACAAGAAGACCCTTGCAAGAAGAAAAAATAGGAATCACCCTCGTTTTTACTGAAAACGAAAAATCTATTTTTCTTTTGTTTTTTATTTCTTCGAAAACGGAAAAAACCCTTTGTGTGGAAGAAAAACAAAAGTATACGGTTATACCAGTAACATTGGACGTGTCTGAAGAGCGAATAACAGGCTATTACCAGTAAAGCCCGCCTCCATCATCACCTGAAGACCTGTTCTTCTTCTCTCTTGGGTGATCCATCACTGTCTCATGAACGTCCACCATAATCGGACACGTGAAGTCTCTTTTGGATCATGTGGCTTTCTCAATAACACACAAACTTCAACAAAAACGTTGAGTCACATAAGCCATGCAAGTATCGAAAGACAAAGCTTTTTCTAAATATCGGGAAAACATGCACGGTTTGATGTATCACTGTATCAGTGTGTCCTTTTAACCTTTTCAGAAGATTTGAGCGAGCAACTGCGTAACTCGCGAGACTAGTACGACGACGACGTGCATAATGGGTACAGATGATTTAATTAAGGCCTAGGCCCAGCCTTTAAAAGGTGTGGCCCACATAAGTTTTTAGAACTTCTCTACGCTTTTAAGTGGTATTTCTCACTATTTCTACATTTTGCGATTGTACAAGAATGGCGGAAAGAATGGCCTCTTCGTCTTCTTCTCCTAGTTCGACGATGAAGGAAGGAGAATACGTAAACTGGTTAGAGCTTCCACCTGAACTGACCTCATCGATTCTTATCCGGCTCGGCGCGATTGAGATAGTGGATAACGCTCAGGAAGTGTGCAGATCGTGGTATTGATGAGAAACATCCCACATCGGAAATATAAGAAATAATCTACTACTATATAAAGGGTTAGGGCCAATCCACTAATTGCCAATTGGTTTTAAGTTGGAAGCCCATAATTAACCCAAATCTTATATGGTATCAGAGCGATAAGATCCTTTGACATAATTTACTACAACTACTACTACACCGATGTTGGGCCCTCTGTGGATGTTATTCCCACATTGTCCACGCACTACAACTACTATACACTGATGTTGCGCCCTCTGTGGATGTTATTCCCACATTGTTTACGCTTCAGACCTAGATGTCTGAGCGTGAGGGAGGGTATTGATGAGAAACATCCCACATCGGAAATATAAGAATTATTCTACTACTATATAAAGAGTTAGGACCAATCCACTAATTACCAATTGGTTTTAAGTTGGAAGCCCATAAATAACCCGAATCTAACACGTGGCGTCGCCTCTGTAAAGACCCTTCGATGTGGCGCAGAATTGTCATACATAACACCGGAGAATTCGGAGACCCGTACTACGAGAGATTGTGCCGGCACACTGTTGATCGTAGCCAGGGAGGCTTGGTTGAGATCGAGTTCTCCTACTTCGGTTCTGATTCCCTCCTCAGTTACATTGCCGACAGGTCCCAGTCTCTCTCTCTTCCTGTGACTCTAAACCTCATGTTGCTTTTATTCAAATGTTGAAGAGGATTATTGTTTATGCTGACGTGTACATCAATTTTTTAAAAGTTTAGACCGATTTTTTTTTTTAAAATATCTATTTAGAAAATATATTGTTTTACTTTTATTCAATTAGGATAATTTTAAATCGTTGTTTAGAGAAATGGGTTTACTTTGATTTTAGTCATGTTTTGCTAAATCTATGTTTAGAATTAGAACAGAGTTAGCTTCAGGTATATAGTTGATTTTTTGAATCGTTGTTTAGAGAAAACATCCACTTGATTTGTTATGTTTCTTAGGCCTTAATATGTTAGCGTTATGTTATTGAGATGCTAGGACGAAATGTTTTGTAATCATGTTTCCTTCTTCTCAACTATTTGTAGTTCAAGTAAACTGAGAAGCCTTAAAGTTGCAATGGGCTATAAAATAACAAGCGAGGGACTTATGCACGCAGTTTCGAAGCTTCCGCTGCTCGAAGAACTCGAGGTTTCATACTGCCCTTTATCAGGAGAGGCTGAGGCTCTGAAAGTTATAGGCCAGTCTTGTCCGAATCTGAAGACCTTGAAGAAAAACTGCGTGGGTTACAGGCGTCCCCGAGATGAGAGCGATGATGTTGCTCTAGCAATCGCTGAAACGATGCCCGGACTTTGCTACCTCCAGCTTTTCGGGGATAGTTTAACAGAAGCTGGCTTAAACGCCATCCTCAGCGCTTGTCCTAACCTGGAACATCTTGATCTGCGTCAGTGTTTCAACGTTAACTTCGTTGGCGATCTGGAGAAGCGGTGTTTTGAGAGGATCAAAGTTGTGAGACCCCCTAATGACTCGGTTCGTGATTACCCGTTCGATGCAACGGTTAATGATGACGTGTGTTCATCCGATGATGACTACTCTGATGTTGATATAATGTCGGAAGATGAGTTTTATTATGACCTCTCAGAAGATGCTAGTGACTCTTCTGACTTTGACCCCTACGAAGATTATGATGATCTGCTTTATTAGTTTCGCAAACCTTTTCAAACTCCTTCACGACCTCTTTTATGCATTTTGGACTGTGTGTGTCCTAGGGTAATGTGTGTGACCTCTAGTAATATTTGTCTATTTGCCTTATGTCTTATCTTTTTTTTTTGTCACGAAAGCCATATGTCTATCTAGAATATCCAAACTCTAAAAATGTGTCAGATTATGTGATAGTTTCATCTTCCTTTTGACTTAAAATGTTGAATATGTTCTGCTTTTTTTTTTGAAACACTTTTTTTTTGAAACACTAATATGTTCTGTTTATATGCAGTAATAATTCTCCTAAAATGTACTTAAGCTTGTTCAGTTTCGTGAGTGACATATGTACTATGAGTTGTACAAAATAAAAAAAAAAAAGAAAAGAAAAAGTGACATATGTACTATGATGGCCTCCTATCGAAACCAAACACAATTTGGTATTAAAGTTTTGAAGAAACCGAAGAGTCAATTGAAAGATAAAAAGAAGGGAGCGAAGAGTCTCTTAGACTTCACTGTTTTCCTTTAAAGATCTTTCTGCCGGAACTTGGAACTCCAAAAGACAGTTGAGTCAACAAAAGGTTTCTCCTCTCCTTATGTGATCTTCTCTCTGAGCCGATGAATAGTTGTTCTTGATAATCGTCTTTTTCTTCCCTAGGAATTTCAGGTTCAGACATGTCTTATATTCCACCACACAAGCGTCACTCGAAGGATCCGGACAGGCCTTACCCTGTTCCTGATTCTCTAGCTACAAAATTTAAGAAGAACCTCCACTTCAACGGTAGTTACAGTGACAAACGCGACCGAGTCCTATACTCAGGAGATTCCATCACAAAATGGTTTCTGATTGGCTCCAATGGAATTGAAGATGAGATTCCTCCATCTGCTAAACTTGTTCCCTTGTCCTCTGATTCTGTCCTATGCAAAAAAGGAAAAAAGCCTTCAATACTGATGAACATCAGTGACCATAATGGTAAGTGACTGTGTTTGTTAGTTTCTTGAAGTATTCGGCTATCTATTTTACAACAAAAATAACAAATACTAGTGACTATTTGCCAAAAGAAGCAGTTTTTAATGGGGCGTTTTATATGAATATTGCAGAGAGAGAAGAAGAAGAAGAAGAGAGAACTAGGTGGCTGTTAATAGCAGAAAAAGTCCAGGAGGATCTTGTTTTGGCATATGAGCGAGCTAAGACTGCAATGGATGGAGGTAATCAACATGTATTGAGATTGGTTGCTAGCTTTGGTAAAAACTTCTTCTATGGGTAAGTGTTCTGAATCTTACACTGTCTTTGCTAACAGAAGTTCACTTTTTATCTACCTCTAATACATAAAACATTGAACCAGGCAAACACCCTCGAATAAGATCTTCTCTACTGATGTCCCAACTTCTTACTTACACCACATCAAGTCTCAGCTTGTGCCAAGACATGGATTCTGCATAGACTTGGAAAAGGAAAGATACACCGTGAAGGTACTTGTTTTGTTTTCTTAGAAACCTATCCTGTGGAGAATGTCATATGAAGTATGTTTTGTTGTGTCATGGCTTTTATTCTCAGGTATCACACTATACTCGTCCCAATGAAACCATTAGCTGTAAGTGTACTGTTAAGGAAGATGGGCGGCTCAGTTTGTACAAGGCAAGTCTCTAGTTATTTGTGTATATAAACTAATAACTTCATTTCGGCTCAGCTTGTGTCTTGTTTTTGGCACAGATCGAACTTAAACTTGTAAGACATTTGGTTGTCGATGTATCTTGCATTGATAAGAATCTTGACATGAGGCTAATGCTAGCTGCCAAAAGGAAAATCACTTCTCTCACTGTAAGTTAATATTTTACATAAGGATTAAATTTTTTTTCGGTTGGACTTATCTTTTGTGATGTTTCTATGATGAGCAGGAGAAAGAGATAAGTGACATCAAAGGGCTGCTTGATTCAGCTAGAGTTGATCCAAATGTGAAAGGTGGTTTAAGGTGGCCGTTTGGTAAATCTTCATCTGGGAATGGATACAGTGTCTTTGAATCTTGTCATGTTAAAGCTACAGTCTACAAGAACAAAACTCTAAGGCTTAGGGTCAGAGAGACTGATAGATTCAATGAGAGCATTGGAACTGGGGAAGTCAAGAGGGAGGTGATGCTGATGCTCAAAGACATGAACACTAAGTTACAGGTACATTATTGTTGCTCTCTTGTGTCTTTGAAACTCTACTGGAAGGTGAAGCTTATTGTGTTTGTTATCATTTTGGTCCGCAGGAGCAGAACATTGACAGGGGTTGTGTTTTGGAAATGCTCAGAGATGTTCTTGGAACCTTGTGTGACTTCTTGCGTTGTGAAGCCTATCATCTTACATGATAAAGAACGATATGATGTTGATGGTGCTGTTGAATTTCTCACTATCTTTTCGATTCTGTTGAGCTTTTGGTACTATATATGTGTTTTTCAAAGTTTCTGTGTGGGTTGTGAAAGATTAAAATGTTGCGTGTTGTCCAAAAACGAATAGAACTTGTGCTATTGCATTTCTCTTTTGCATTCAGCTGCTTTTTTTTTTCTTACTTATACAACTCAAAAAACAGGCGGCAAGTTGGCCTTCTGGTTGAACGTTCGATACAATTCTGTAGAAGCTGTTCTCTCCAAATGTCCCGACTTCTATTTGCAAGTTGCAACATATAATGACAGGTTGTACCAAAAACTACCAAGCCATAGATTCTCTATTGACTGTGACTTGGAAAAGGAGACACACTAATGCAACCGAATAGGTTCAAGATATTTTTATCTGAAAAGTTCAACGAATGAGTCTCTAGTTTTCTACCCAACTTTGACCAGAATACCCAAATGTCCCTTATTAGATTTTACGTCCACCCTTCGAAAATTTAGACTTGTTTAGTAATACAAAAAATCTAAAATAGACCATACTTATCCAAATAATAAAACTAATTTTAATTGGTTTTGTCTAAGTTAGAAAATAATTGGTAGGTGTAACAATTTTTATTTACCAAAAACATTTTTAAAGAAAAATATAGTATATGCAAAACTGATTATATGACAATTAACACAGAAGATATATTAGGGCGTTTTACCAAAAAAAAAAAGTATATTAGAGGGGAGAGGCTGGTAAAAAAGAATATATATATTAAGGGGAGGGGAAGAGAAGCAATCTCAAATTTTTATAGTGTCGTGTTCAGAAAGAAATCTTGAACCTAAAAATTCTGATAATGGAAGAGGAAAAAAGTAAACTTGTGCTTCCAGAGGAAGCGATTGTGAAAATCTTCGTGGCTAGATTATCATTGAGGTCTTACCAATTCTATAGGCTCTAGGATCATGCGTTACAACAATCCAGTTAGAAAAGCATCGGTCTTGAACACCGCTGATGGATTGGTACTGCTTTATACAGAAATCCTAGAAGGAGCTCCTATGTATCATGTCGGAAACCCTTTGCTTCAACAGTGGGCTCGGCTTTCATCTTGATTGTTTTCAAAGAAAAAAATAATCTTGACTTTTGTCATTTTCTATATTTGTGTGTTTATGAATGTTCTTTCAGTTTTTTATTCTTTATAATGATTAACAAGTTTTGAATCTGAATGTATGTACATTTTCTAAGGACTACAAAGTATACAGTACTTTGACATTTGGAAAACAAATCCCTCCTGGTTAGAATCAAATCTATGATCCATTTTTTTTCTTTTCAGTTCGTGTTCTTGTATGACACCATATTATAAGAGATTTTTATCCACCTTCTTTAAATTATAAGAGATTGATTAGTTAAAATAGCTTTAGGTGATATGTTATAATATTATCTGTTTAAGGACCTAGCAAACTTTTTTTAACTTTAGGCTTGGCTCATGTTCTTCATAATAATACCATCAAAGATTCATTTTTTACATTTATCTGCCTTACAAAAACTTGACACCTTAGAATTGTGTATATATATATATGTATATAATGTACTTCACGTTATTTCAGAAGAGGTTTATGAGGATGTGGCGATTTTAGAGGAGAAAAAGCAAAGAAGTGAATTGTCATATATATAAAAACTATATATTTCTCATTTTCAAATGCACTAACTTTGATCAAGTCATTTCCAAAACGATATTTATATGATTTCATAGTATTGTAAGGTTTCTCTGTTAAGAATTACACTATTGGTTTTAACTTTGATTTGGAAGTGGTTTTGGAAAAGGTTAAGGAGTAGTTGATGTTTTTGGAGGAGGTTTTTGAGGAAGTGATGTTTTTGGAGGAGGAGTTGATGTTTTTGGAGGAGGTTTAGGAGGAGGAGGAGATGCACATGATGGAGCTGAGTTGGATGATATGGAGAAGTAAGAAAACATGTAGCTATTCTCTGACATGGTTTTAAACAATACTCTCATTTACTAAGGAAATATATTTAATAAAGCAATATGCAAATTTGATACTGTTTTTGATTTTAGGTATAAATGATAGAGAAAATGGATTCTATATACATAAAAAAAAGAAATTAAGTTTATACCGGCCCATAACAAGAACTTGGTTATAATATTTTGAATATGTTATATAATAAACACACATTTTACGTTTGAGTATTCTCAACGGTTGATTACATATACTTTTTTTGTTTTTCTCTTATTTTGTTTGATAGGTATCTTTCTTATTAAATATAAGCCACTCAAATACACTATTAATTAAAACATATATTTATTTTTCTACATATGCTATAATTTAATATTTTAAACAAAATATATTTCTCATAAAAATTATATTTTTTCCTTTTTATAATTTTTTGTCGTGTCCTTTTTTTGTCATCGACTTGTATAGACTCATGTGGACTATGTAAACCAAACGGGTAGCTCTGCATCTATATAGAAATCCTAGAATACTATATTTTTGTCGTATTCTTTTCTATAAAGAAATCATATTGTTTGACGGTGTGTTTAAACTTTGATTCAATGTTAAATTAAATCAAAATTTACTATGCTATTGCTACAAACTCGAAACTGATATGTATAAACTGATATGGTATTGCTACACTATTGTTTTTAACTTTTATTTGGAGTTGGTTTTGGAGGAGGTTTAGGAGAGGTATGTTTTGGGAGGAGGTTTTTGAGGAGGTGATGTTTTTGGACGAGGAGTAGATTTTTTTGGAGCAGGTTTAGAAGGATGTGATTTTGGAGGAGGATGTGGTTGTGTGGTGGTGGTGTTGGTGGTGGAGGTGCACATGATGGGGCTAGTGTGGATGATATGGGAGAAGTAATCGATGGTGAATTGGTTTGATACATGCGTATTATTTGCACCATCAACATACATCTCTTGGATTGTGAAATTTTTTTTCTGTACATTGTTCATCAAGCGTTATCATGTTTTTAAATATGAAGAAAATGTAATGATATTATTTGTCAATGAGAATCATTCAGTCTTTGATTATATATGAACTTCAACACTAGTAAAGCGCTGGTTATCTGTATAGCTTCACAAATGAAACCAGCAACGTGTTCTGTAGTGTCATATCGTATGAGATCTTGCACATCTCTTACATGGTTTGAGCAGTAGCCTCCATTGCTGCAGTGGCCTTCCCATGATACCCATTCCAAATCGAACCAATATCTTGACATCTAACAGACATGGAAATTTCATTCTCCAATGTGGCTTCATGGAGTTCTAGTACATATAACATCCACAAGTGTTGCCAAATGCACATGAGTGTTCCTTGGGGATCTCAGAAATTGAGCTTAAAGCAAGAATCAACGCCAGCAACTGCATTAGCAGTGTAACTCGATCGGTTTCAGCATCAAGATTACCCTCTGAGTTTGTCTCAACATAATTTTCAGCGAGAGGTACCTGTTCACTTTGACTATCAAAAAGCACTTGAGGACACGTGCCTGAGTTTTACTAAATTTGAAGAATGATCAACCATACATTTCTTGTCAATGGCGTGTACCGTATCTGCTTGCTTCAGAAATTGAACTAATTGACAGAGTATCAGAAGGGAAGTTAGAGTTTTTAACATCAAAAGAAGTACCAGATCTTGAAGAACCAATTGGATCCACCTTGCTTCCATCATTGTCTCCGCTAATCAGAGCATGTCTAACCACTTCTGAAGATGGTTCAAGGACTTCTAGTGTTTAAGATTGAACACTCAGTGAGAGACTACCCTTGGACTGGAACATGAATCATTTGAAATAAACTATGTCGGCTATCTGACTGATTCCTGCACCAATTCTTCATCTTCTAATGCACTGGTTGCACAAGTTGTCTGTACTTTAACTGACTGTTCGATAATCAAACTCTCTAAAAGGTTTAGATTATTCACTGGTGAAGAATCTATGCGTTTTTCATCAAGAACACTCTTACAGGGAGATTTGGTTTCTGTGTCTCGGTCACGTTGATCCAGAGATGTCATGGGACTTAAAGATAAACTACTTACCAGGTCATTATGTTCCAGTGGGGTTTTCTGAATTTTATTTTCTGCTGTTAGTGTCCCGTTAGACCCCACAGCTGTATCATGCCAAATCAGCTGTATCATGCCAAATCTCCCAGCTCAAGAAGACGATTTAGAAGTATTAGTCAATATCTAAGGCAGAGAACCTATCAAACTAAACCATGACAGGCTAACAACAGTCTGGTTGACATCATCACTGGAAATGTCACCGTGATAATCGGACACAGCTCGTAAAATATAAGAAAAATACGTTTTTCATTAAGAAAACAGAGTGATTGAGAAGCAACGAGATGTTGGCTCATCAATCATTTTTGGTTGTTTGAAGCAAAGTTACAAGCATAATTATACCACAACTTATTAATCTCCCACAAAGAGACATTTTATACTTTTCTTTTGTTTCCTTCACATCTTGGAGATTGAGTAGTCCATCGCTTCCACGAGATAATCTGCGTCTTCCTTAGTGAAGCAGAGAGGTGGTGTGATTCTAAACACGTTTCCAAAATAGCCTCCTTTTCCAACCAACACACCCAACTCTGTAACAACATTCATTACACAGACATGTTAGTCTAGTTTCAAGAGCTGAGACTAGTAGAAAAGAAGCAAAAACCAACAAACCTTTCATTTGATCCATGATGTGCAGAGTCTCGGCCGTTGCAGGAGTCTTGAGCTTGCGATCACTTACAAGCTCTACTCCAAGCATCAGTCCTCTTCCACGTACATCCCCAATAACTACATTAGAGAAGCATCAACACACTGAGCAAGTTCAAGAGGACACATTAGAGAGAGGGAGAGAGAGATTTACTTTCATGTTTCTCTTTCAGCTGATTGAGTTTTCCTTTGAGGTAAGATCCGACCATTGATGCATTCTCCTGAAGCTTCTCTTTCTCAATCACATTCAGAACAGCGAGACCTGCAGTAGTAGACACAGCATTCCCACCAAATGTGTTGAAGTAGCACCGGCGTGTCAACACTCCTGCTATCTCCGGAGTTGTCACAACCGCTCCCAAAGGAAACCCATTCCCAATTCCCTGTTTACACATATCATCAAAGAAGAGACAAGTCAATATTTGTTGCTTCTTTCAGGACTGTAGAGGCGCACTCAACTAACCTTTGCCATGGTTACTATGTCAGGGACAACATTGTGAGCCTCAAATCCCCAGAAGTTTCCAGTGCGAGCGAATCCAGACTGTACTTCATCAGCAATGAACAATCCTCCAGCCTTCTTCACAATGTCGTAAGCTGCTGACAAATAGCCTGGAGCTAGTTCCACAATCCCTCCAACTCCCTATTCTCACATTCGCAGCAATATTATTGTCAATAACATTCATTCAGACTCTGATTATAATATAAAATTTCAACACTTGGTTACCTGTATAGCTTCACAGATGAAACCAGCAATGTGTCCGGTAGTGCCATATTGGATGAGATCTTGCACATCTCTTGCATACTTCTCTCCATCAGAACCAAACACACCTCTATATGGGTCCGGGTTTAAAGCGTGATGAGTTCCAGTCTTCAAGGAACAAAAGAAGAAAAAAAACAAATATCACAACACAGATCAACATTGTATCTCATCATAGTTTAAGGAAAAAAAACGGTTTAACAAAGTCTCTAGTACCTGAACAACGTTGAACTTCCACAAACTTTGAGCAGTAGCCCCCATTGTTCCAGCCGCATTCCCGTGATACCCGTTTCGAATCGAAACAATGTCTTGACATCCAGTATACAGCTTAGCCATCATAAGCGCCAATTCATTGGCCTCCGTCCCTGAGTTGGTGAAGAACACCACCTATTCCAATCAACCAAACCCCATAAAGCAAATCAAATTTGGTTCATAAAACGCACAACACAAGAAAAGCAGAACATGCAATGGTTCTTGTATTACCTTGAGATCACCAGGGAGTTTGGAAGCGAGAGCTTCAGAGAACTCAGCAATGGCATGGTTAAGGTACATAACCGTAGGATGCTGAAGTCGCTTGATCTGATTGATAACAGGCTCAACCACATCAGGGTGACAATGTCCACAATTCACAACTGCGATTCCAGCAAAGGCGTCCAAGTATCTCCTACCACTCTCATCGAATAGATACTGCATCTTCCCATCCACAATGTTCAGCTGCAACAATTCACAAGTAAAAATAAATAGAAATTCAATTTTTTAATCAAAATTCAAGCTAATTCAATTTGCAAAATCCTACACATGCAGAGCGGTCATGAAATTTTGGATATTAACATTTTTTTGTATTTATCTTAATAATTCATTCTTTTAATTTTTTTCTTCCAAAATGAATGTTTCATTCGGCTATGCATGAGACCAGACAGGCATGGCTAAAGTTTCATTCGGCTATGCATGAGACCGGACATGGAAAGTGTTTTACATAAAACGGGACATGGCCAATGCTACGGATAAGACCGGACATGGCCACGTGACATTGATTGAAAACAAATAATAATAAAACAAAAAAGAGATTCAACAAAAATTTATAATTATATTTAATAGATTCCATCATTGGCCACAGAATATTCGGATGATGATCAAATCAGGAGATTCATAACCAAATCGATCCAAAAAAATAAAAACGAAATCAATCGAGAAAAAAATTAGCGATTACGATCAAAAACGTTTACCGGCTTTCTGAAGAGGACAGGCATGGAAGGGCTGAGGAACTCCTTCCTTTTGTTAAGGATTTCATCGGCGGAGGGGCCGGAGTACGGCGGCGGGGTGTAATCGAACGGCGGAAGCCTCGCTAGAAACTCGTTGGAGTCCTTGACGGAAGCCGTCTGAGACGTCGATGAGATGCATCGCCGCAGGAGGGAGGAGGAAACGTTCTGGAGCGATCTTTTCGCCGTGAATCTCTGCATCATTTTTGATTTTATCTCTCTCTGTTTTGGCAGAGGACTGCTTCGATGTCGATGGTTACAATGATGATGAGAAGAGAGAGAGATGATGTTGATATTATATAGAGAGAGATTTGATGACGAGGCTTGACGCCATTGGATCAATGCTGACGTGTCGTAGGTGTATGTAGTCACGGAACCTGATTTGACAGGTTGGTTGGTCCCTGAGACGTTTTATCTTTTTATTTAGGGAAATTTGGATGCATATACATAGTAGGATTTAAACCAAGTCTTTAACCATAAGATCAATTAGGCTATGATATTTATGCATTATTTGTCATATTACCCTTTCTCACTTCCACCTCTCTTTTTTAATTTCACTTTACAAGTTTAAATAATTATAATTTGAATTTGTTATATACTTATTAAAAATATAGATTTTTTTTTTGTATATGACATGTTTTAAATGTTGTAAAACTGACATATATTTGTAAACTGCTCTAATTTTTTTTATAATCCCTATCTCCAGATCATACGTCATATGTTCTATACTATTTTAAATTACAGTATAGTGTGATAAATTTCTTTTTCTGTTCTTTGTAATTTATATCTCATTCTCTGCCTCTTGATTCTTCTTACTCACTAATTGACCAGTTACACTGTTTTATTCTCTAACACTGTTTCCATTCATCATCTCTCTCTAAAGAAATTTTAAAGAATTTCATATATACAAATTTTGTGGGTGTTAGAGTATTCCATACCATAATATGTATAGTATAGTCACGTAATGGATAAAATTTTGGGTTTAGAGTTTATGATTAGGATTTGGGTTTAGAGTATATGGTTTGGGTATATGGTTTGGGTTTAGGGTATATGGTTTGGGTTTATGGTTCATAGTTTGGGTTTAGGGTTTATGGTTTAGGGTTTGGGTTTAGGGTATATGATTTGGGTTTAGGGTTTGGGTTTAGAATTTTAGATTTAGGTTTAGGGTATATGGATTTGTGTTTGTTTATTTGTCTTTGCCTATACTATATGATTTGGGTTTAGGGTTTTTCTCTCTCTCTCTCTCTCTCTCTCTCTCTCTTTCTCTCTCTCTCTCTCTCAATTTATCATACTATACTGTATTTTAAATTACAGTATAGTATGATACATTTTTTTTTTTTGCACTTTGTATCTCCATTTCTGCTTCCTAATTCTTCTTACTCACTACTTGATCAGTTACATTGTTTTGTTCTCCAACACCGTCGCCACTCATCAACTCTCTCTCTAAAGAAATTTTAGAGAATTTCCTATATACAAAGTTTGTGGGTGTGTCGAGTTTTCCATACCATAATATGTATAACATAGTCACGTAATGGATAATGGTTTGGATTTAGAGTTTAGGATTTAGGATTAGGGTTTGGGTTTAGGGTATATGGTTTGAATATATAGTTTGGGTTTAGAATTTGTGTTTAGAGTATATAATTTGGGTTTATGGTTCAGAATTTGGGTTTAGGATTTATGGTTTAGGGTATATGGTTTGGGTTTGGGTTTATGGTATATGGTTTGGGTTTAGGGTTTAGGGTTTAGGTTTAGGTTTAGGGTTTAGGATTTGGGTTTACGGTTTGGGGTTTAGGATTTACATTTATGTTTGGAATAATCTATTCTATATCTATGTTATATATAGAATAGTATATAGTTCGGCGTTTGAAATACACACACTCACTCTTACACTCACTCTCTATAAAGAATCATAATGTCTTATTATGGTATAAATTGACACAATTTTCCTTGCATAGCTATATTCTTAATTGTCAGAGACCATATGAATATTGAGCAAATTGATCTTTTTATTTAATTACGGAATTCTCTCATGTTTTCATGACTCAGTTGAAAATTAATAGAATTAACCTTTTCTATTGGAGTTAAAAAACAATTTTCATTTAAAAAAAATTAACAGATTAATCGAATTTTTTTTATTCTAGATTTATGTATAAACCGAAATTTTAAGTGATGAAAACTAAACTTTGAACTCCCTAACAATTTAATGGTAAATTCTCAGCAAAAGAGTATTATACAAATTCTAAAGTTTGGAAACTGAACAAATTCAAATATTTTCGAATTTGTAAGATTTTTTTCCTTGGTGTACACAGATTAATTTCTGTAAACTGACAGAAAATAAAGATTCTTCAAATAAGATTATTACTATCCAATGAATCATGAATGTATTGACTGACATAAAAGTCAAAAAAAAAATTCACTGATACAGTATTTAACAGTCTTTTTTCTATTTTTAACATTTTTGTTTGGTTAAAGATCTACTTCTATAATCAGTTTTGACTACTTAATTACTCTTCCATTCTATCTTATACAATAAAAATACGTATCATTTACCACATTTAACCATTTAAAAAAATTATATGAAAGAAAGTCTAAAATTTTAATGCAATTGTTTTGGTCACATCTTTTTAACAACTTTGATTCACATATCTAAACAGTAAATTTTCTTAAAACTATTAATATCTGAACTAAACAGTAAAAATAAAACGTTCAAAATAACCCACATCCCAACTCATTTTTCTCACGAGTCACGAGAAATACAAATAAATGTTTAATAGACACGTTGTTTCGTAAATAAACAGAACTAGATAGATCAAGTTGCATGTGTATAGTTAAAGAAAGCGATAAATCATAGTGTTCGAGTGTATTTGGTATAATACCAAAAAAAAAACAGTAATGCATTTGGTAAAATGTAATGTCTGTCATTCATTTCATGAGACTGAACATCTACGGTCCAAAAACAATACTATATAATTTGTTTATTCTTTTCGCGATAACTACAAAATTGAAATGGTTCTATATTCCCAAAGATAGGATAGGACACATAGTTGTCTAACCTTAGCATAAAGTTGTATAAAATACAAATATATGGAGGGACCATATGTGTATGGGGCACGTGCTCTGCGTAAGCTAGTGGAACCGCTCGTTTGTTTATTTGTTAGTCGAATGAACTCAATTAGTGGGGTTGGATTATGTGTTGCTTTAGTTTCAACGGTTGCGTCTGATTGTTTTGGTTCCACTGGATAAACAAATGCGTTTAATAAAGAGACTACGGCGTGAAATTAGTTTCTAAATTGTTTTTTTTGTCTGCCGTGTAAGCTAACACACTTAGACCAAAGAGCATGATGCTGTTCGTCTTATCTCTTTATCTTTATACTAACTCCGTAGCGTTAGATAAAGAGTGCGATTAATATAATATAATAGTATATAGTTTTGTTTTGTCTGTCAACAGTTTGTTTTTCACCGGGTTAATATCTAAACGGACAAAGTTTTGTTTTTGGTAAGTTTACAAAAAAAAAAAGTTTTGTTTTTGGTCTATGGCTGTATGATGAGGTGTCTGAATGAATAATGACACAACATAACATAAACAATAGTACACACTAGTATGTCATATTAGTTTGGCTGATAAATATTTTCAAAATTATTTCTCAATAGTTCTGAATGTTTAGTTGTTATTGCATATTATGTATAAATTACTAATGGATTGTAATGATAGGTTAGACAGTTTGGATATAAATGTGTGACATCTAAATATAAAATTTCATGAAAAAGAGGGAATATATTAGTTGGAAGTTGGAACTATGAAGGACATGAGAGGAAAAGGTGGGGAGTTGATAATGTACCAACCTCCAACCAAATCTGCTTACATCTTCTTCTTCTTTAGGCCAAACTGCTTACATCTATTTTACATCGGGCTTTTGAGTATATTCTTTTCTTTCGTTTTTAGCTTTTGTTTGTTTACTTGAATAAAACTAGTAATCTGAGATTTTTATTTTAGTTTGATTATGTTTGAGATTATATTATTAATAACATCTTCAAAAGACATTCTATAATTTTAAATATGAAGGATTTTTACTCTCTAGAAAAGAACTTCAAAATTTCAAATTTAAAATTCTGAGAAGTGAAACTCTATATTTAAAGTTTCACTACTCAAAACTTCAAATTTGAAGTTTCATATTTTTTTTTTGCATTTTGGTCCTTATAATTATACATCACATTTATAATTCCAAAATATTTTCTCGTTTATCAAATTATTCTTTAAAAAAAAATTATCTCATAAAAAATTCATTATTTTTTACAAATTTAATTTTTACACATAAGATTAAATAAAACTTTAAAATAAGATTTAAAATATTTTAAAACTATATTTAAACAACAAAAATACAAAAGAAACTTAACAACAAAAAACTTTTAAAAATTTACACGAAGACATAACTAGTACACAAATTTATATATTACAAAACACTAATAGTCAGGTGAATTTGATCTGGAACCTCCAAAA
>NW_026617511.1:0-16841 GCF_000801105.2 Raphanus sativus | reverse complement strand
GTTCAGGATCTTATCGTCGAGTAGTAAAGGAATAGATTTGGAATATTAACACATTTCATATTCGATTTATCTGGTGTGAAAAATCAAGTTACATTATTTAAAAATATTTACACAAATATAGATATGTATATTTGGCTCATTTACATATCTATCTGTGAGCTGCATTTTAAAAAAAAATATAGTATAAATTATTTTATAAGTCTGTTCGGGATATCCTAGATTAATAAAAGAAAAGTTTAAGGACGAAGTGAAATACAGTAGTTTAGGGATTTGGAAGGTTGTAATTCAAAAAAAAAAAAAGGAAGGTTAAGTGCGAAACTGATGAGTTTGATATTTGATTTGATATTTCTGAGTTTTAATCAAAATAAACTGCAAATGCTAACCATCATGCAAGAGTCCAAGACAGTAACAAATAACCCATTACAATCAGTGACAGAATTATAAGCAAAACACTAACCAAAAAACACCTCGTGTAAAAATACTGCACCACGAATATGGAATACATACCGTGTCGGGTGAAGATTCATATCACCTACGGTTTCTAAAATGTCACGACATAAACGCAAAGAGGTTCCACAACATTACAGAAGAAAGCATCAAAAACAACAAATCTTCCCAAACCGCTCTGAAGAGACAAAACTTAGACTATAACTCATTTCTCATCTTCATCACTCGATAACCCGAGTTCTATTTTTATCTGCTTATCTTCTTTGACAGATTTGTCTGATGATTCTGAATGTTCGACATGGTCCTTTGGTTTCACAAACCGTTCTTCTTCTTCTGTTGGTTTAGGATCATCATATTTGCTCCCCGATGACTCTTGTTCCACCACCACGGAAGCTTTCTTCTCACTTTCATCAGGCTTCTCGTAAATAGCTAGAACGCGTTGGAGCTCATCGTTCACGTGCAGAGCCTCAAAAAGAACAGTCTCATCGTCTGTTGTGCTCTCTATGATCATTTGAATCAAAGGCTGTGATTGCTTGCATTTCTCCATCAAGCTCACCGTTAACTCGTCCTGTAACCATTACATATACAATAAACACCATTACTTATATAACTAACACATAGAAACATGGTTACATGAGTGAATAACACACAAACATTACCTCCGTGTGATTTGGCTTCTCATCAGTGTTCAACATGCTGGATAGCAACTCGAGGCTGTTCCTTGTAATCTCAATCTGTTCTTTCTTATCCTCGATAGATAAGTTCCCAAAGTTATAGTCAAGAAGACCATCATCATCGTCTCCTCCACGAGCCTGTACTTCTTGATTAGGAACCGGATAGCTACCAGGTGGAGGAACAGGAACAGGCCGTTGCATAAGAGACCCCAAAGAGCCTTGTCCCTCCATTAGATTGTCCTCGTTACGTGTGCTTAAACCATTCTCTCCTTCCAAACTCTACAAACAAAAGAAGATTATACACATATCAATTAAACCAATGTTCAATAAATCACTGCCATGGTGGTTAGGAGCCTTATAGAAAATTATTGTTTAGACGCGGTTTTAGAATGCCACCTTCAGACCAGACTTTCTTGACTAAATGGGTGCATAGGCGCTCTCTAGACCAATTTTTAGAACACTGAACCGTCTAAGCAAATGAGATTCAGAGAGATTATTACCATATAAGTCTGCTGGAAAACAGGAAGATGAGCAAGATCTTGGGACTGTCCCCAAGCTCTAATAAGCTGAAAAGCTCTGCTCCTATTCTCCGAATCAGCTTCACCGTTCTTGACCAACAAAGCCATCTCATCAAGAACCCTCTCGGAAGCAACTTCAGAGAATAATATCTTATTGTCACAGTTCATAGCGCAAGCCTCGAGAAGCTCAAGGCTCAGCCTCTGGCTCACGGGGCTTTTGCTACCAGAGATCTTCCTCTTGATGGCTCTAACGATCTCGGCGGCGTTGAACTCGCGGTTGTTGATCTGAGCGCATATCCTCATGTTCATTCCCCAGTTGGGGTCCTCGAGAGTCTCGAGAGTGGCTTCGTCGACCATTTTGGATTCCAAGGTGGGAGCTTGGAGGATGTCTTTGACTTTGTCAGTTACTAGTCTGCTCATCTGAGCTCCTCCTGTCTTCAGCTTCTCTCCCCATTCGGATATCTTCAGTTTGTCCATGCTTCCACCTGCACATAAAAATTAAAACTTTTTATCTAAAATTTACAAAATCGATCAACCAAATCTTTCAAATTCTAATAAACAGAGATCAGGGAAGGAAAGGGAAATCACAATAAATTGGATCTATCAAATGTGCTGATCCTTGAAGAATCAGGAAGAAAAAAAATGAATTAGGAGAGAACCTGAGATGTGGTTTGGTTCCTTTCAGACAGATCAAATCTTGTCGAAAACTTTAGCTTTGAAATGTTCAGCGGAGGGAGGAGCAAAGAGGAGAAAAGTCCAATACTTTGAACTAAACGAACTACATGTTTGGTTGTGAACACGTGGCATGTTGAGAAAGGCCAAGACTTTGGAACTAACTTGTACATGTTTGTTTGGGGGCTAATGTGTTCCAATGTTTTAATACAGGGAGACTTATCGAAACTAGAGAATAGTTCAGAGGCTAATTTGTCAAAATCTTTTCTTTTTTTTTGGGGGTTCACAAGATTTTTATGAACGAACGCAAACGCACTTCATCCACAAAGACAACGGCGGAGACGACGAGGAGGCTGAGAACACCGACGGGGCAAAAGGTCGTTTCCGATAACAAGTAGCTAACTTTTCGAGATCAAACCTCTGCGGAAGATGGCATACATATCGAATTGGGTCAGATACATGGCTCACAAGCTGGAGTACTCCCTCACTCTCAGCCTCAAGGTCTCTCTCTCTCTCTCTCTCTCACTTGCTTTGTGTTTTGCTTTTATGAATATTGGTTTAGGAATGTTTCAATTTGGCTAAGGCTAACAAAATTTGTAATAAAAAGGCACACTTTGGATGTTTAAAGATCAGAAATTGGAAAGTAACTTTATGCGAAGGAAGGGGGTCAGTTGCTTGGTTGAGTTGAGCTTTGACTGTGTGTGATTCTTGAATGATTTTAAAAGAAGTTTTAAGTAGTCAAAACATGATAAATATTGAACTGGGTTTTAGTATATGCATCATGTTGTATCATCATCCATCACCTGTGAATATGATTTCCAGATCATTCTGTTCAATGATGATCAGATTAAATATGCTGACCCTGAAAAAGGCCCTCGTTATTGTTCTGCTCTTGCTCGTTTCTTCTCTAGATACTTTTTCCAGTTCCCTTTTTTTCTTTTTTACCATCCTTGAGTTACCTCAATTGTCACAGAATCATACTAAAGAGAAGCTAAATGACCGGGAACTAGTTGGTGTAGTCGTGAAGAATTTACTCTATGGAAGGATAACCTACTTACACTCTGGTAAAGGTCAAGAGATGTCCCCAACCATGGGAGCACATGACAACACACTGCTTGTCCGTAAGCTACCTGTTGTTGATACAAGGTATGAGTTTCTCGGCGTGTCCTTTTTAGTTCCATCCACATACATGGGGGTGTTTTGGAGCATGTGAATCTTGTAAGTAGGCGTAGGAGAAAGATAGGGGACTAATAAGGATTGAAAAATTGGAGTCTTTTAGTGGATGACACAAACCATTAAAACAAGGATATGATCTTCCGTGAGAAGAGCTGTGTCTCATTTCTCTTACCTTAATATATTTCATCATTCTGTCGGTCTTTGTGTGATGATGAATCCTTTTAGTTGGCAACCTTTGTCTAGCTTCAGAGTGTGGATTACTAGTGATTTGATCTCTTGTTTTTTGTGTGGTCTAGGTATGTTTTCGTTGGAGATGCTGTTGTGTTGAAGGACCCGAATGAAACAAACAAGTATCTAGTGAGAAGACTAGCAGCGTTAGAAGGATCAGAAATGGTATCAACTGATGAGAAGGAGGAGCCTTTTGTTCTCGAAAAGGATCAGTGCTGGGTCGTAGCTGAAAACCAAGAGATGAAATCTAAGGTACACTCTCTGTTGTAAAAGAAAGAAAAAGAAAAAAAAAAAAACTGAATCTCTATCTGTTGTTTAATAGGAAGCATACGATAGCCGAACATTTGGTCCGGTCTCAATGGCGGACATAGTAGGAAGAGCTATATATTGTCTGAGGACAGCCGTTGATCATGGTCCAGTTAGTAACAGGTAAAAGAAAAGAGAAGAGACCCCCATCCTCTTCTTTCTGTTATTTTTTTTTTCTTTTTAATCTTACTAAGCCACAAAAGACTGTAACCTTGTAATCTCTGTATCAGTGAATTCGCAATGGAAGAGGATTCTCCACTCTTGGCGGTAGAACTTGACGTGGATGAAATGGCTAAAAACCACAAGGCTTAGTAATAACAAGGAAACCTTTGTATCCCCTTTGTTTCCGTTGGTTCGAAACTCCAATCTAGATTCCATTGGAGTGTCAGAGATGTTTGTGGCGAATGTTTGGCCGTTGGTTTCTAAGCTTTCATACAGTTCCTTGTTGAGAGTGCTGAAGAAAGCTTCATCAGCTTCTTCCTCTATAATTAAACACACATTAAACCCAACCGAACATGACATTTGTTGAACCTGTTTTTTTGGTTTGGTTAAATTTTTTATTTCTCTGGTCAAGAGATTTCGATTGGTTTAGTTAACGTAGTCGGTTCTGTTAGGATAGGAAACTCGGTTTGGGAAAATCTGTACCCGTACATTAAACCGAATGTCCAATCTCTAATTTACACAGCCCATTTAGTAATTTGAAATAATCTAAAGCCCAAGACAAGACAAGACGAAGAGCCTTCCTAGAGAAGACAAGAGTTGGAAGCAAGAGGAAGCTTATTCTCCCTCTCCTTACGCCGAAGCTGTTCTTGGAGGCGATGTCGGGAACGTTCCATTTGAATTCTAGCTACGTCCCTGGTAGTACTTTACCTCCCTCTCTCTATGTGTCTCTTACATGTCGTTGATAATTGTTAAGTTCTGTCTTTATTTGGGCTAACCGGGAAGATTCGTAATGTTCATCTACGAGTTCTCACTGTAGTTTTTGGCCTCTATCACTGTAGCGTATGATCTTTGTGTGAAAAGGGCATGTCTAGTAGAAGAAATGATTTTTTTTTTAATGTCCACCAGTTGTTCGACGAAATGCTTCTTAGTGGAATGTTTACATGCTTGTATAAGAATTTTACCTGTAGTGATTGTGCATTGGTATGCTTTTATAAGATCTGCTTTCTCAATGTGGTAATTATTGCTTGGTAACGCAGGTTACACACTTTCAGTTTCAGACAACAGGTGTTTCTCTAACCCTGCTGTTTTCAGTAGAACACCTGCTACATTACATTGCTCTTCTTCCTGTCTGGAACACAAGCTAAATGGAAGTCTGAAATGTGCCGCCGGTAGTAGTTCTTTTGTTTGCCGAGCGAGTTCTTCTGGTGGATACAGAAGAAACCCTGATTTCTCAAGGCTTAATAAGCACGGAAGAAACAGGCAAAGCGTTGATAGAGGTTTCGATGGTGAAAACTCTGATATGTTATCTTCAAGGAATGGGTCTTTGCTCTCTCTGTCTAACTCCCCGAAGTTCCAAGCCACTTCATCCCCTGGGCCAAGAGAGAAAGAGATAGTGGAGCTCTTCAGAAAGGTTCAAGCTCAGCTCCGAGCTCGAGCAGCGGCTAAGAGGGAAGATCAAAAGGTAGAAGAAGAAGAAGCTTCTAAAGGACAGGGTAAAGAAAGTGAAACTGTCGACTCCCTTCTTAAGTTACTAAGGAAGCACTCGGGAGAGCAGAGCAAGAAAGTTAACAATTTTAACAGCCATGGAGACAATTCTCTACAAGTAGATCCTGTGGACAGAAGGCAAGATCGCAGCAGCGGGAATATTGTCAAGTCATGGACCAAAGATCATAATGCATCATCATCCTTTACCAGGCCAGCGTCAAGCTTCAGAAGAAAGTCGCCGGTACCAAGATTTGAATCGCCTCCGGCTTATTCTAACGAGGCAACTTTTGATGAGGCGTCGAGTTACAGCGTGACTTGGACTCATAAGAAGGATACAGCAGAGTCGCATGACGAACCTCAGGCTGAGATTGAGCCCGAGTACGACGAACATGCACCTGAATATGAGTTAGATCCTGAGCCTGTGACAGCTATTCTCGAACCAGAGTCTGAGCTGGAGGTAAACACATCATCATTTTACCAAGTGGAGGATGATAATGTTACTTTAGATGCCTTATCAGATGCTGATGATGAGGAGTCTCTGGATGATGCTGACGATGAAGAGGTTGATGAAGCTGAGGAAGAACCTGTGAAAGACTTGAGTACATTGAAGCTGATGGAACTGAGAGGCATAGCAAAATCAAGGGGACTAAAGGGGTTTTCAAAGATGAAGAAAGCCGAACTCATGGAGTTGCTTGGTAGACACTCCAGCTGATTTTGACGGTGAATGAGACTCAACAAATAATCTGAACATTTGCTCTCGTTGATGACAATGTTGAAGTGAGTTATTTTCTGCTGTTTTGCTCTCGTTGATGACAATGTTGAAGTGAGTTATTTTCTGTTGTTTTGTTTACACAGATTTTTAATCTTTGCTGTTTGAAAGGTCATTAAACACAATTAAGCTTGTTCTCAGATAGTTTTAAGACGATGGCTCACTTCAAATCAAAGAGTCATTTAAAGCACTGTATTCTAAGCCAGGCCTTTTCTTTGAGGGGTCAGATACTTGAATCAAAATCGTAATTGGAGTCGGCTGATGGCTCATTCAAGGTGGGTCCGGTCATAGCCAGTGTAATCAGTCAATCAAAATGATCACCAATTTTTTCTGATTGGTTACCTTCTTTAATCCTTAGTTGGCCCTACTTGTAAGTCACGTTTTTATCATTTTATACTTCTCACTGGTTTTCTGCTTGTTAATAACATGGCACATACGTATTTTAATCAATGTTTTTTGGTCAATAATATACATTATGATTCAAATCCAGGTAGTAGCAACAATGATTTATGCATATATTTTTCTAAAAAAATCAATAGTGTTCATTGTGTTTTATAAAGAATCATTACTAGCTTAACTCAGACGATGGTGATCATATAATTGCTATAGTGGAGTCATCGCTGGATCATTGATAATGGTGCTTTTTAGGTTATGTTTTTTTCTTCTTCAAAATCATCACATTAAAAACTCATGCAAAATCATATTTTGGCCATTTACATATAACTTTGTAAGCCCACTCATATATATCTGGGAGCAGGAGCGTCACATATTAATAACACATACATCAACCTAAGCGTACGTTATAGCACAGCTTGATAACTCCAAATATGTTGAGGAAATCAATAGCAATTATAAATGGCTGATAAAAAAAAGTACGTGGACCTCCTCGATAAAGCTACTTTTTTTGTTGGCTATCCAATACTTTTAGTAAAACTACAAGAATTTAAAATATGATGATATAGTTCATTCTGCATAGAAAAAGAGAATATGCTTTATAAAGTATCTCAACTATTAGAACGCCAATATATATAGTCTGTCTTTAATCTAATCATACACTGAACATGTTTATTAGAAATAGGTATAGTGCAAAACATCACCAAAGATTGTAAATTATAACTATGGCGCTTATAACCTAAGAGAAGACAACCCTTTAACGAATATAAATTGAAGAAGCAATTATCACAAGAGGGCAAAAGAAAAAGACAAATTAAAGTAATGATATGTTTAGCTTAACATGAACTCTTCATAGTATATTCTATAGTGAGGATATCATAGTTGGGCGATTTCTTGAGATATCTATAACCTTTTAGTAATACCCAAAACAATATATACATTATAAGATTAATATTTTTACATTAAAATCGCACAAGAAAGTGATATAGGAAACGTAAAACATTTTTATTCATGTGGGTCACAAACGAAGATTTTAAGTCTTAACTAGCTTAATAAAACAATTCAAAACTCAGAAAATATCGGAATTTTCTCCAGTTGTAAGATTACTAGTGAGAAGATTATCAAACCAACTCTCCATGTCATGGTTATATCCCTTAATATTGCTATCTAATGATGAACTCTCCCAATCCTCTAACTTTATCTCTCTATTCTCAACTCCCGAAATGTTGCAATCCATCGATACAACTTCTGACCAAAAGCTCTCATCTATCAATGGAAGAACATCTTCTGGTGACGTAGCAGAGTCTTTGCTGCTGTTATTGGACACGTCGTTATTGTTGCTCGAGGTTGTAACCGCTGAAATGTTGGTACTACTGCTAGACTGTTGTTGCGGAGAGCTTGGCCTCTTTTCATCCATAACTGAGACGAGTTGTTCATCATTGTCGCAAATCTTTTCGCTGATATTCTGATCTTGATTATGCTGGATTCTTTTCTTTAGATGAGTGTGCCACACATTTTTTATTTCGTTGTCTGTTCTTCCCGGTAATTTTGCAGCTATAGCAGACCATCTACCATATAAAAATTCACATAATATTAATCAAAGTGTCAGATAATTGAATAATAAAATTTATGAGAAGAAAGAGCGAGTAGAACAAAATAAAAGCAACTGAATTGAATTGCCTAGGCTATATGTAGGTTAAAAAGATTTGCACATGTCTTACAGTGATCCCAGTGCCTATTTCGTCTCGTAGTGAAAGTTGTTTATAAGAAAATTAGTAAAGTGAAAATTAAATTTTTTAATTGTTTAGGTATGTGGACAAAGGAAATCACGGGTTCGAATCTTCTGAGTCCTTAGCCCCCACACAGTTATAATATTTGGCATATTGGCAGAAAAATTGTGAAGTATTATAGTAAGATTTTTTAAAAAAATATAAGGACGAAAAATAAAAACCTGTTGCCTAAGCTTTGATGCAAGTTGATGATAGTTTCTTCTTCTTGAGGAGTGAAGTTGCCACGTTTGATGTCTGGTCTCAAATAATTAATCCAACGAAGCCTGCAACTTTTTCCGCACCGAAGTAGCCCTAATCATTACACAAACACCATCTCAAGAACTTTACACACATATTGTACA
The DNA here is from genome assembly GCF_000801105.2 of Raphanus sativus. Lineage (NCBI taxonomy): Eukaryota > Viridiplantae > Streptophyta > Magnoliopsida > Brassicales > Brassicaceae > Raphanus > Raphanus sativus. Next base: position 7,880 of record NW_026617511.1, on the reverse strand, counting down.
TGCAGATATAATTATACAGAACAAGAACACTCCTCGAATCAGAAGTAATAATATGTTTCTCTTTTGTGAAGATATGTTAGCAAATAGATAAATATATGAAAATATTTACCAGCTAGCTGAGGGAGAGCTCTCCAGTTAGGATGACCATGGAGACGAATGTGACTAATCAAGATTCGATCTTCTTCAGCACTCCACGGCCCTTTCTTCAGTCCCAATTTCTCACAGCATGGTCTTCTCCCCATCTTTTTCAATCTTATTCGAAGAAAGGTATCTTGAAAAGAAAAAAAAATCTTCAAAAGAACCAAAGATTTTAAAAACTAGATGAAGAAGGTTTTGTGTTTATTCTAACTAAAAGAAAAAAAGAAGGTATTGTGTTTATGAAAGCAAACGAAGCCAGATGTTTGAAGCAAGTGTGCGATGGCTAAGTGTGTTGATATTTTATATAATGCAATGCAACCATAGGAAAAGGACAAGGAGGAAAATATATTTCTTTTTTTGGTACACAAAGTCCAACGTTTACAACTTCTTTTGCTCTACTCACTTTTCAAAGAATAGTTATGTTTTTCTTTGTCTAGATAATTTGGCAACGCACCGAGGAAAGCAAGTCAAATCTTTGCATCTGTTGTTGGTGACTTGTTTAGCAGTGAAGTTGAATTTCCTAGGGAAAATTTTAACTACTGATGGTATGAATTTAGTGAAGTTATGAAATTTTTATTAAAATAGTAATGGATGAAGTTATCAAGAAGTGTTGAGTGGTTCGTCAACTGATTGACTTTATTGAAGAGTTGTAGATAGATTGTTAGTAAGTCTAATTCACACTAAAAAATTAGCTTAGAATTAAAAATTACCACATCACTTGTATATTTTCATTTCCACATATTTTTGATGTGGGACTTTTGATATAGATGTCAATGGAGATCGTCTAGGTCCGATCTATCATATATTATCCAATGTGATCCACTTATATCTCTCGATTTCTTTTAGTTTTCCAAACAAACCAAAAGTATGTTAAAACTTAAAACTCGTTTCATTAAAAGACTGATCATTGTATTGTGGATCACACAACGATACTCAGATCTACCTTTTTCTTTTTAACGTTTTATGTATAAAGATATCGCTCTAGTGCGACTGTTCAGTCATATCAAAGAAGGGACCATGTGAAACACGATATAATTATCACGAGAGATAAAGTAAACTAACAAAATTATTGTTAACACATCCTCATCTTCACTGTTGCATCTGCTTCTAGACAGCGTCGTTTTCCACATATTAATACCCCTCTCCACACTTCATGACTCATCTTCCTCACTAGTTTACGCTCCGTTGTTCTCATGATTTTTCTTTTTAAGTCGGTAAAACCTAAATATACAACTGTTTTTTTTTTTGGTAACGGTCGAGATGCTCTATCAAGTGAAAACATATTGGTATTACATCACGTAGCACTAGGCCACTAGTGGTGAAAAGTTCTCAGCTATTGGACTCGGTTCAGGCCCGGTCTTATCTGGATGAAGGAGCGTGTTTTGTTAGACGCCATCAGTTTGGATACTGAGCTGTTAGACTCGGGTTCAGGCCCGGTCTTGTCTGGCCATGATGAAGGCACGTGTTTTGTTAAACGCCTGACTTCTTATCAAAAGCATCAATTTGGATATTTGATTCATTGATTGTTTAGCTCAAAAAGGCCCAGTATAAGATAGGCCACCAATTTTGGTGGGTCCATGAAAGGGCCCATAGAAATTAAACCGTAACTATTATTACCAAGGCATCAAACTAAACCGGACAAAACTGGTTAGCAGAAGTCCATTGTAGTTTACGAAAACACCCTTTTCCGCATTGATTTTTGAGAGTTATTTAGCTCATTATGTGGGACCCAGCTCTTATTCTTCAAAAACAATCCGCTACCTATGCCTTGGAAGCAGAAATTGCATGACCCAACAAACAAGGAAATTATTTCTGTTATTTAACATTTTAGGAAATATTATTACTATTTCTTTTCTTTTTTTCTTGACAACAGGAAAGATTATTATTTATTTTAAGATCATCATAATATTTTCATCGACACCTTATATAGATTAGATTACTTTGATGTTGTGGAGAAGTAACACATTAAATTTTTGTTACAGATGATCCTGACCTATTTATTATGGCTATAAATCGTAAAAACTAGTTTAACAAAGCAAAATCTCCAAAAACAAATCATAAACTAGACATATTTCTAATAATCGCAGGACTCTAAACATGCCCCACAAATACCAGAAAGTATCATGTATAGACGAAACTACCCTTTGAAGAGGGTTTCTGAAACGGCAAAAGTTAGAGAATCGTCATGGGACCCACGCGAAGACAGACACGTCATAGAACTCAGACTGTAACTAACCAGCCTGTCTTGGCCAGAAAGAGAGATATTACATGATTCAACTAAATCACTAGTACACAGCACAGTATCAACTATATAAAGTCGAGTTTCATATATGTTTACCGTATGCGTATACTGTCTAATGTATATAAGGTTTTGTATATGTTATAAATCGTGCTATATCAACGCTCATAAATGGATCAAGGAAAGATTTATGTTTTCTTAACTAAAAAGTTTAAGCTAAAAGATGTAATGCCAAAGAACTAAAATATGTAACTTAGCATAAATTTGGTCAGTTAGCAGAAACAAATTGCAACCAAAACCAAATTTTCAAATTTATATATAAAAATAATTATTTTAAAATATTATAGAGTTATCTTTATGTTTAAAATTTGAATTTAAACACGCTTATATATACCATCTTTTTAGTTATCTAACATATCAATATAGACTTTCAAAGTGAGAAAACTGAATTTTCACAGGTCCTAATCACGCGTTTTATATAAAAATGATTATGAATATATTAGGAGAAAAATACATAAGCTTTTTTTCTATCGAAGAGAAAATACATTAGTTAGTTTGCTTTAACAAACATAGAAGAGTTTACAAAAAAAAAAAACATAGAAGAGTTTATTTTGAACGTAACATTTTTTGTCCCCCGATCGACCACAAATATATAACATAAGAATTAAATTTTATTTTAATTCAAGAAATTGTTTTGTTTGTCATCCTACTCTCTTTTTATTGTTACTCAAAACATTACAAACGTATAGGCTTTTCTAAAAAAGAAAGAGAGACAGAAACAGAGAGAGTTGTTTAAGAATAAAACTCTTCTCCGCGTGAACTCCGATGCTTTAGTCGGAATATTCTTCTCCGACATTCATCACTCGTCGGTAACGTTATATCTTCTCTTTACAACTTTCATTATGCTAATAGACGAATAAGAAGGAAAACTAGCTAAGACAAGTTGATTACTAAGGGTGCTTAAAGCAATTTCATATGACACAATTCGTTTGCAGATTTTGTAACTATCTTAGCCCTTAAAACGGTTTAATGGAAAGTGGAAACATGTTTGAAGAAATAGGGTGTTTTGACCCTAATGCTCCGGCAGATATGACGGTGGAGAGCAACTTCTCTCCGGCGGAGCCACCACCGCCGGTCTTGGTCGCCGGTAGCACAAGCAACAGCAACTGCAGTCTAGAAGATCTCTCTGAGTTCCACCTCAGCCCACAAGACTGCTCCCTAGCCGCTGCAGCCGCAGCTTCTGTTCATCAGCTTCACATCAATGCTACTACTCCTAGTTGTGATCACCAACTCCAGAGTTTAATACACCAAAACTTTCAAGATCCATCCTATGCTCCACAGTCTAACAATTGGGACAACGGTTACCAAGACTTTGTGACTTTAGGTCCTAATCACACGACTCCTGACCTACTCAGCCTCTTGCAGCTGCCGAGATCCTCACTTCCACCTTTCGCAACACCTAGCCTTCACGACATGATCATGACATCTTCCTCTGCCGCCTCTGCTGCCTTTGACCCGCTCTACCATCTGAACTTCCCTTTGCAGCCTCCTAGTGGGACTCTACTAGGAGTTGAGGATCAAACCGAGTTCAATGGAGTGAACGGTTTGATATATGCTGAAGAAAACAACAACACCGAGAATGGTCTTAACCCTAAAGGGAGAGGATCGAGAAAGCGTAAAGTCTTCCCTACAGAACGTGAGAGAAGAGTTCACTTCAAAGACCGGTTTGGTGACTTAAAGAACTTAATTCCAAACCCTACCAAGGTTAAGAGAAACACCTAACTTCTTCTTCAAGTAATAACTTTATAAACTAAACCATTTTATTTTTTTTTTGCTTATTCTCAAGAATGATAGAGCATCAATCGTTGGAGAAGCGATAGATCACATCAAAGAGTTGCTAAGAACCATAGAGGAGTTCAAGATGCTATTGGAGAAGAAAAGAATCACCAGACAGAGGAATAAGAGAGGCAGAATCGAAGTGGGGGAAGAGGACGTTGGTGATGAGAACTACAATGCTCAAAGCGAAGTAGTGGAACAGTGTTTGGTCAACAAGAAGAACAATGCCTTGAGATGCTCGTGGCTGAAGAGGAAATCAAAATTCACTGAAGTCGATGTGCGTATCATAGACGATGAAGTTACTATCAAGATCGTGCAAAAGAAGAAAATCAACTGTTTAGTGTTCGTCTCCAAAGTGATTGATCAGCTTCAGCTTGATCTTCATCATGTAGCTGGTGCACAGATCGGAGAGCACCACAGCTTCTTGTTCAACACCAAGGTTTGTCATTAAATTTCATGACCCTTTATTAGACCTACAAGTATTTTACTATTACTAACTATTTTTGACATATGTGAACAGATTTGTGAAGGATCTAGTGTTTATGCAAGTGCCATAGCAGATAGAGTTATGGAAGTGTTGGAGAAACAATACATGGAAGCTCTTTCGTCGAACAATGGCTATCACTGCTACACTAGTGATTAATGCGTTTTCTTCTATCTAGTAATGACTTTTCATAATGGATGATTAATAATATCACATTAGTAATGTTTCGTATTATTTCGTTTTATCTATGTGGGCTTGAAGCTAGTTTTTTCCTCGGAGGATTAATAACATCACATTAGTAATATAATTTACTCATACCTACACTCAATTAGCAGTTCAGAAGTACAAACACAAATCTCAAAATCTATTCATCTATTAGAAATATAATATAAACTAGTTATATAGAGAGTGTGATAAATATTAATCAAGGAAATATCATCAATGACATGTAGATTTATAATTTCTTATGAACATACACTGTAGAATATAAAAATAAAATAAAGATGATTGGAACCTACTTATCTTTAGCTTTATATCTAGGGGAATAGCATCATATATCTGGATATGCAAGCAATAAGGCCCATAACATATCCAACTCTCTCTTATATGTTCTGTTCTTTTGTTGTTGTACAATGTTTTGCCTAGATGATTGATTCAGTCTTATGTTGAAAGTTATGATAAAATAAATAAACATATATTGTACCTTATATTACAAATAACTATGAAATTTAATATAATATACTAGCTAATAAATACGCATATAGCTTGAATTGGATTTACATATTGTTTTACTATTTGCAAATGGTAATGTGAAAACTTACTTTCGTTTGTTTAAAAAATGTCTATTAGGAAGAAAAAAACCCTGTGCTCCACAATAAGTAAAAAATTATATATGATATATTTATATTAAACATTATATTTATATTAAACATATACAAATGTATATTGTTTACAAAAAAACATTTACAAATATGCTATATTTACCTTATAACATTTAATATTGTTAAAAACTATATTTACATTGTAACATTTAATATTGTAAAAAATATTGATTTAAAATAAATACCAGCTAATAATCATACATACAGTTTTAGAACTCATTAAAAAATATTAAGAAATTATAAGCAATAAGGTAGAGTGATTTACATACTGTCGATACACTTCCAACATCGCCATCACATATCTTCCAAAACTTATTAATCGGATAAACAATAAACTATATTAAAAAAAAAAAGAGTTCACTCAAATTTCATGAAATTGTGGAAGTACAGATTCATGAACATAATATCATAAGCTCTTCTAAGTATTCAGCACCCAAATCCTCAAAAACCACAACCGATGTATCACTTTCTTGATTCGTAACAACACTCTGTTTTCTACTTCTTGATGACAAAGAAGAAGACGAAGAGGAAGAAGAAGAGTACGAGGAAGAAGAAGTGGAAGACAAGGAAGAAGAAGGAGAAGACTTCTTCTTTCCTCTAGGCCGGTTTCTCATGGAGTGTTTTCTCTTCAAAGCTATCACCGGAGACTCTCCGTCGTTGAAATTGACATTCTCCATGTTCCACAGAGTCTCCTTAACAACTTCTACAGGGAAGTTGAGTACGGCAAGATCGCCTTTCAAAGCGAAAGCAGCCTGATCATAAGCGAGAGCCGCCTCTTCCGCAGTGTCGAACGTACCGAGCCCACACTCTTATCCCTTTCCTCGTTGAGTCTCTTATCTCGGCTGCGTATTTCCCCCACGGCCTCTTCCTCACTCCTCTGTATGACCTCTCCTCCTCCTCCTGCTGCTTGACCGGTACGGTGGCATCTTCTTCTTCTTTGACGATTGATGATTCAAATGTGGAGAAGTCATCAAAGTAGTAGGAAGGGCTAAATGATTGATGTAAGAAACTATCTTCCCACAAGAATGATTCTTGTGAGCTCCATGATGTTGTTGAAGAAGAGTCTTGACTTTGGTTTTCAGAAAATAAGGTAGTTTGAAACTCCATTTTCAATATTTTTTTTCTTAACGGTTTTCTTTTTAGATCTCGTTATTAAGTGGTTATAAGTTTGGGAAGTATATAGCATATATATATGAGTTGTGGAACGTACGTATCAAGAGGTGTTGTTATATAAATATTAAGTGAATATATAAATGATATCATTGGGTCAAATTGATAGCAAGGCTGCCTCCAATTAGTACTATTTGTTTCGAAACGCAAAATGGGGACATCCAAAAAGATAAATATAATAGAAAGAAGGTAATACGTAATAAGATCTAATCCAATACGATACACACATTAGTAGGTGCATTGTTCCACGAGGACAAGACCAAGATTGAGGGAATGACGTACGGCGGCGTCTTGACGACAAAACACATAGATCATCATTTGTTGACAATGGCAGATATTTGCCCACATTGAGTTTTGTTACTCGAGAGCATGCATCTCGGTCGCTAGTAGAGAGGTTTTTAGTTTTCAAATGTTCAAGTAACAGAAAAAATGTTGAAGAAACTTCAGGTTTTTAGTGTATATTCGACGATATTTACGGTTGTAGTTATATGAGAGTAATCATCATCTTTTGCGTGCAAGGTCCATGATCAGTATTTTTTTTTCCGACACCCATGATCAGTGTTTTGGGGCCTTTATGTTACATCTACTGATCTACATATACATTGAATTATTATTATTTTGCTAACTATATACATTGAAAATTATATAAATATAATTGTTCATAATTCTTAGATTTGTAGCTTTACGGATTCTTACGAGAAGATAATAGTATAATACTAGAGAAGACATAAAAAGGTTTAGTTTTTTCTTTTGTTAAAGGATTTGGCATAAGATTTAGAGTTTTCGTCCAATCATTTATAGAAATTGGAAGAGCATACAATTTTGTAATAAGGTACATGCAAATTCAATCCTTCCAAGATTAATCAGACATTTTGAAAACTGGATGTGTGGTACTCATACAAATTTAGAAAAGCTTTAAGGGGAGGGGTGTGAACTTCTTACGAAGATAATTGTAATCTGTAAGAGGATATACCAAAACATATAAAGTAGTTATTTAAAAAGTTAGTTTTAGTAAATAAAGAATCAGTTGAGTGGGATGAGCCTATAGTGGTGGACCATTGAAATATAATTGGCTTATCGCAACTTGAGAATACAATAATTAACATGTAGCAACTAGCAATAGAGACGGGTG
>NW_026617510.1:0-16846 GCF_000801105.2 Raphanus sativus | reverse complement strand
ATCTTCATCTTTTCACTAAACAAATCAAATTTAATTAATATTAATTTATAGTAATAGTTTAATACTAACAAATTATTTATTTATATAAATATTAAAATTATAAGAGTTTATATAAATTAACTCAAATAAAAACTCTTAAATTCAAATATAGACATTAAACCCAAATGAAAAAATGTATTCCATATCACTGAAATATTATAGGTTTTAACCCAATATACAACTCCTAAATGCTAAATCCAAACCCAACTTTCGAATACTAAACACTAAACTGCTATCTTTTTTTTTTTTTGACAACAATAAATTACTTTTTTTTTAACACTAAACTGCTATCAATAAACTCAAACCTCAATTCTCACCTTTTAAATACTAAATCCTAAACCCTAATCACTAAACTCTAAATCCAAGTATAGACCCTAAACTCAAATAGAACATAACAAAATACATAGTATAGTACATATATAACACTCTTTATTAATCGTCAAATGGAACGATACATGATAAGGTCACTAAACCCAAACCTCAACCCCACCTTTCAAATATTAAACCTTAAATCAGAATCACTAAACCCTAAACTCTAAAACCTAGTGATCACTAAACCCCAACCTCAACCTTCACTTTCCAAATACTAAACTCTAAACCCAAGTATAGACCTTAAACCCAAATATAATAGAACAAAATACATAGTACAGTACATATTGACAAACAAAATATAACACTTTTTATTAATCGCCAAATGGAAAGATACATGATAGGGTCACTAAACCCAAAACTCAACCCCCACCTTCCAAATAGTAAACCCTAAATCCTAATAACCAAATCCTAAACTCGAGTATAGACCATAAACCCAAATAGAATGGAACAAATGCATAATATAATACATATTGGTGAATAAAACACTTTGTATTAATCGTCAAATAGAATGATACATGATAAAAAGTATAGTAACATACTATTTCGCATTACATAACATCCGAAGACATGATAGATTATTAAATAGTATAGTTACAGACTATCAAATTCGAAGACATGACATATTATTAAATAGTTTAGTAAAATACTATAAAAAATATAGTAACAGACTATTAAATTCGAAAACACGACAAATTATTACATTTTAAGGAATATTATAGCATTTCGCCTCAAATAGTATGGTATCCTTATAGAAATAGCTACCTTAACGAATATAAACTATACTATTCATTTTACTGAATATAGTATAGATAACGAGTTCATCTTCTTCAATTCTTCCTTTTTAGACATGCTGATACACATTCACTTAACTCACTGTCATTATTCTTTACCATCATATAGAGATCGTCTTCATCTTCTTTCTTTTTTTCTGACACAAAGACACTTTTACCGATCCGTCGCCTTTATTCTTCACCACTGGATATCTAAAGCATCATGGATCTAATCCTGATGTGATAATTTCAATCTCATTTGCAAGATTCAAAAATGTCAAAACAGTATGAAAACAAAAGCATGATTATGAAAATAAGTGAGTTAATAGAAAAAAGAAAAGAAATGAATGAGTTGGTGTGTGTGCTCACCATCTACGCTTTCATCGTTGTTTTTCTTTACCATAATTAGTTGTATTTCTCGTGAAAAGAAATCAATTCAAAAAAAAATCTGGGAAGAAGAATTTTAATCTTCTACAAAGTTACCAAAATAAATTAAATATGAGAGGGTGTGTGATTTTCAAAGAGCCACGAATTACTTTTCAGTATTATTATTATTAAAAAAAAATCAGGTTTCAACCGGTTGTATGTGAGGGCAATATAGTAATGTTATATATAAAAAGTGTGGTGTATAGGTGATTAAGATTTTTGGTTAGGCATTGAATTATAATTTGTCTGAAGGTTATACAATGCAATTTTCCAAAAAAAAGAGAAATATGAGATGTGTGGTCCATGGTGTGTATAACGTGTGAAGAGGACATATTCTTTTGGTTTAAATGTGGGCATAAAAAGGTAGAAGCAAAAATTTAAAATAAAGAAGTAAAAATTGACATGGAGTGTATAAATAGAGATTAGCACCTCTCATAGTCTCATATCACTCCCACTCACATCCCGTATACCCTAAGAGTAATACAACCCTCAAGAGTCAGGTCTCTCCCTCTCCCTCTATCTCTCTAAATGTTAGTACAAGTTTTCCTGATTTTCCTGTTTTAAGTACAATCATGTCAAAGATTCAAAGGAGACATATATACATTGTCCTGTTAAGTTATTCCCAATAATAGAAGATGAACACAACGTTTGTGTTACTTTTGTTTCTTGGTGTGTTTTTGAAAGAAGAATTTCATTGTTTTCCCAGGTTTTCGTTGAAGTTAGAAGATGAACACAATGTTTGAAAAAGTGAGAGCAGTGGGTGGTAACAAAGACGGACCATTTGACGATGGTGTTTTCGATGGTGTGAAGAAAATAACTGTCGGAAAAGACTGGAACTGTGTTTCTTATATCAAGATTGAGTACGAGAAGGACGGAAAATTTGAAACCCGTGAACATGGAACCATTCGTGGAGAACTTCAAGAGGTTATAGATCCTGACATTATTATTCTTCAATATGTTCTTATTATATCTTTATCGCAATTTACATTTGTTGTTCTAATGGATAATGAAATCTAGTTCACGGTGGATTATCCGAACGAATATATCACATCTGTTGGTGGAAGCTACGAACTTGATTTATGCCATGGAGCAGTGCTTATCAAATCGTTATTCTTCAAAACCTCATATAGAAGGACCTCTCTCATACTCGGTCATACCACGTTATTTAGGAAACCATCTGGGATAGAATTCATGCTCGAGAGTAAAAATGGTGGAAAACTTCTAGGTTTCCATGGACGTTCTGGTCAAGCTCTTGGTGCCATTGGAGCTTACTTTTTCGCTGTGAAACCTCCTCTTAAGCACTTTAACCTTCAAGGTGGGAATAGAGGGAGTGCTTGGGATGATGGCGCTTTCGACAGTGTTAGAAAAATACTCATTGGACGAGGTGGTAAGTTTGTGAGTTATGTTAGATTCGAGTATGCAAAAGGCCAAGGAATGGTGCCACATGCTCATGGGATGAGACAAGAAGTTCCCCAAGAGGTATTAATAGTTGATATAAAATATGTGTTTGAAAAAAAAATGTGTAGTTTTGTGTTAGTTGAATTTTTTTTTTAAAGAAAAAAAAATGTTGCAGTTCGTGGTGGATTACCCTAATGAGCATATTACGGTAGTGGAGGGAACCATCGATGGCTGCCTTACATCTCTAAGGTTTAAGACATCAAAAGGAAGAACCTCCCCAGCTTTTGGCAATGTGGTTGGTAAGAAATTTGTGTTCGAGCTAAAGGATTTCAAGCTTGTCGGTTTTTGTGGTCGGTCCGGTGATGCTATTGATGCTCTTGGTGCACATTTTGCGCCTCTTCCACCTCCACCTCCACCTCCACCTCCAGCTCCTACTCCGGATCCCTATACCACAAAGATGGGACCTCTAGGTGGTGACAAGGGAAATACATTTGACGATGGTGTTTTGGGTGGTGTGAAGAAAGTAACCATTGGAGCAGATGAATACAGTATAACTTATATCAAAATTGAATACGAAAATGATGGAAAAATCGAAATCCGTGAACACGGGACAAATCGAGGGGAGACAAAAGAGGTCAAGCATATATAAACATATGTTTTTTATATATTTTTGTTAATATTAATCAGTTTACTATTACTTAGTGGTTTTTAATTTACAATGAAATACAGTTTTCGGTGGCTTATCCGAATGAATATATCACAGACGTTGGTGGAAGCTACGAGCATATTTTCAACTATGATACAACACTTATTACATCACTGCACTTCACAACTTCCAAAGGATTAACCTCTCCACTATTTGGTAAGATAACGGGAACAGAATTCGAGTTCAAAGATGAAAATGGCGGAAGTCTTGTTGGATTCCATGGACGTGGTGGTTATGCTATCGATGCTATTGGTGTACGTTTTGCTCCAGCTCCAAACTCTTCTATACCGACTCCTCCCAACCAGTTGTCCAAGGTCTACATTACATCTGGCAATGAAGGAGTTGAGGAAATCAAGTTCTATAATGTAGAAAACGGAGAGACAAAGGAAGTGTTTCTTCATGGTGTGAAGGGTAAAAATCTCATTTCAACGGTGCGTTACATTTTTACACTCTTGAATAAATGTTCATTTATGCATTAATTAATCACATTTTGATGATCTAGCTTTTCCATGTAATTTCTCCAGCTTGTTATAAGCAATCCTCCTGATGAGTGTCTCGTTTCTGTCGAGAGTTGGTACAATTCTTACGATGTTCCTCAAGGAATTAAGTTTAAAACCGACAAGAACGCGGGTTCCAATTTCTTTGGATATAAGTTTTCTGAGGATACTGGTAAACCATTTTCTCTCCAAGTCAAGGATAAGAAGATCATCGGCGTTCAGAAGGTCCCTGACTCGAATCTCATATCTCCTGGAACGTATTTTGTACTATCCCGTTCCTCTTCTCTTAACAAAGTGGAAGCTATAGGAGCAAAGGGTAAAGAAACATTCGACGACGGTGCTTTTGATCATGTTAAAAAGGTTTTTGTTGGTAAAGACAATTCTGGTTTAGCTTATGTCACGTTTGAATATGAAAAAGACGGCAGAAGATTGACACAGGAGCACGGACAAAAGACATCTCAAGAAACGGAGGTGTTCGAGGTAGGTCAAGACGATGACATCACATCTGTGAAAGCTTACTACGAAAAACTCAATGGCTCGAAGACAGAAGCTATAACGTATCTTGCATTCAAGACTCTGAAGGGCATAAACTCTCAGCCGTTTGGAAAGACCCCTGTTATTGTAAATGAGAATACAAAATTGTCTTTGCTTGAAGGTGGCAAAATCATTGGTTTTCATGGAAGCTCGACGGACGTTCTTCATTCTATCGGAGCTTATATTTCAGCTTCTCCTCCGACGATGTTGCATGGCAAGTGGATCAAGGTACGTACTTAGTATGGATAAATATACGGTGGTTATACGGATCGGTATGGTTAGACATATTCAATTTATCATTCGGTTAAGATATTTCATATTCCAGTAGAAATTATTTCATATTCCAGTAGAAATCAATCAGTTCGTCTTTAATTTTTAAAACAAAAATATAATAGTTTAAAAAATGATGTATTATATCACGTTTTCTTATAGGTACTTTATAAAGTAACAATTTTTCAGTCGATTTTGGTTCAAAATTTCGAATAGATTTTGGTTCGATTTGTATATTCTTAGATCTAGTGCGTAGTAACGTGAAAAAAATATTATTGTTTCATGTGTAACCGTGACATTAATTGTGTTAAGAAACATGTGGTGACTATTATTACTAGGTGGAGCAAATTGGAAAGACTCCTGGACCAAGATGTTCTCATGCTATTGCAATGGTTGGAAACAAAATGTACGCTTTTGGAGGAGAGTTAAAGCCAAATTTTCACATCGATCGAGACCTCTACTTCTTCGATTTCGAGACTCGCAGATGGTCGATCGCTGATCCAGACGGTGATGTTCCTGAGCTCCCTTGCCTAGGAGTTTGCATGGTAGCCATCGGCACTACACTTTATGTATTTGGTGGCCGTGACGCCTCCCGCAATTACAACGGCTTCTACTCTTACGATACTGTTAAATGCGAATGGAAACTCATAACTCACGTCAACGATGGACCTGCAGCACGTAGCTTCCACTCGATGGCTGTTGATGGCAATAATATTTATATCTTTGGTGGAGTGACTACTAAGGAACGGGTCAACACACTACATGCTTACAACATTGTTGATCAAAAGTGGACTGAGCTTCCGAATCCAGGAGAGTCTTGCAAACCTAGAGGTGGAGCGGGGCTTGCGGTTGTGAAAGGGAAGATTTGGGTTGTGTATGGGTTTATTGGGGAAGAAGTGGAAGATGTTCATTGCTTTGATCCAATCGAAAGTAAGTGGACTAAAGTGGAAACACGGGGTGAAAAGCCGTGGGCGAGAAGCGTGTTTGCGCTAGCAGTTGTTGGGAAATATATAATAATATCTGGAGGTGAGATTGAGATGGACGTAAAGACTCATTTGGGTCCGGGGTCATTGACCGGTGGGGCTTTTGTGTTGGACACTGAGAGTTTGTTGTGGGAGAAACTTGAGGAAGGTCATAGCCCTCGTGGATGGATCGCATCTACGACTGCGTCCATTGATGGGAAAAAGGGGCTGTTGATGTACGGAGGGAAGGCTCCCACCAACGGTCGTTATGAGGACATCTTTTTCTATGGGGTAGACTCTGCTTAAGACCGCTGGGTGTTGGTGAGTTTGTGAGCTGTAAAAGTTGCATCATGGGAGGCATCTGGTTTGTCAGTGAGACTGTTTAAGATTTGTGAGTTGTAAGAGCTAGTACTCTTGCTTGTGTGTTTTAATAATGTCACTTTCTGTGTGTTTGGTTTGTGCGAATAAGATCACACCTGTGATCAAATAATATGTGTAAATAAATAAAAGGAATGTTTACAATCAATCATAATAGTTTTTTATTGGATAACAGTAACTGTAAGTTTTTTTTTTTTCAGTAACTGTAAGTTAATGTAAACATCCATAGCCATATATTTACTAGGGAGAAACGGATGATTAACAAAAATCTGCATCATCAATAAAGTAACAAAGTCATACAATACACATTGTAGAAATAGTCTCGCACGAAAATTTTTTTTTCTGTCACAAAGTCTCGCACAAATATTTTTTCTTTTTTTAACACCATTTGTTTTCATTCATTCAAACTTGACCAGATAAAGCCAACTCTCACCAACAAAAACAACACCAAGATGTTTTTTAAAAAGATAAATTAAGTCACATGCCTATAACATAACAAAAGTTAAATATTTACCATTACAACTTACTATAATATTCTGTATATTCCATATAATATTAGTATATTACACTAACTAGTCTTGTTTAACCATGATCGTTTGATCATACATGCATTGTTCATCTTATTCTTCCCTTTCTTTTTTCTCCTCCTCCCAATTTTATTTTGATATATATCTTAACTAATAAAGTAGAGTTTTTTTTCTCCATTGGGAGAAAAACGACACCTGGCATCTAATGTATAAGGTGGGTCGTTAGTGGACTTTATTAACATGTGATTGTTATTTGTGTTTCATCGAGACCCGGGATTAAGTTTATTCGTCTTCTTTCTTATGAGCTTTGTAAATCAGCCGCCGAAGGTTCTAGAGGTCGGGAAAGCTTATCATCTCTCCGTAACGTCTTGGCGTTTGATTATCACCTTCTTTATTCCCATGTTGTACGTGATTACCCCACTACGAAGCATTCAATCCGACTCTTTCATTACCAGAGTAACTTACTGGAGCTTCGAGTATAAATAACCCGTCATCCAGATATGGACATCACAGCTTCGACGCAAACCCGAAGATTAGTCTGTTCAAATTTCCTGTTATTACAATGGCGAATTCCTCCATTCTTCTTGCAGATTTGAAACCAGGGCGGTGCTCCAACACTGCAGAGGCTGAATCATAGAAACAAGGGGTTATTGTATGTACCTTTAACTCTATGACTATGTTCTTTTCTGAACCATATTGGATTTGACTTTTCTAAAAAAATGTATCTTTGTGTACACTAACTTGTCCGTTTGTGCATACTGAGCATGCTATTGACTCCTTACTTGCTAGGGTAATCTGTATATACACAGAAAATCTACTTATATCACAGCCTAATTTGTGTGAACAAACCCTTAGCCTTGTGGATACTTTAATCGCAAGTGGTTCGGTTGATGTTATCGTTACTGACTGGATACGAGATTAATAATGGATCGAGATTTTTGGTCCGAGCTCTTTATTTCTCTCCTCGCTGTTTTATGTTATTTTTTTAATAGGAGCACTTGAGGATGAGATGGGCGAATGCTCATATGGTTATCCAAACCAGCTTGATGAGCCAAAGCATAAACTGAGGCACTCTTTGTCGTTATCGCTGACACTTATCATCTTTATAAGTCTGGTCTAGAACTTATGTAGGTGAGATTGTAGATAAGACTTAGTTATGTGATTGTATATTCTCTGCACAATGCTTTATATCCAAGAGAGAGCTACACTTTCTACATTTGGAGGATTTGGAGGTCCAACAGAAGTTACTTGGGGTAGGAATTTCTTAAGTTTTATATGTCTGAACATCAGGTCAAGAAAGGTGAAGATGTGATCCAAAGCTGGTCACAAGTTTTGACTTTAATGTTGCCTTTACTTAACTGGGCTTTCATGTATGTTGTCTCATAAGTTTCAACATATACTGATCATGAGAAGGATCAAGATTTGTCTATATACTGACATCTGTTTGTGTTTAATAGTGTATGTTTGAGCAGATAACGGGAAGGCAAGTTGGTGTAAAGATAGTGGAGAACAAACGCGCATTGCCGTTTAGAACAGCTCAGTTTGAGCTCGAGCTCGAGTTCGAGAAAGGAAACTGCAAGGTCACTGAGATAATCGAACTGAGCATTAAGCACACGTTCAATGCCTAAACGGAACATTCTACAATCTAAGTGGGAAGATCTACCATGGGGAATCGGCTTCGGAGAAGTTTCTAAGATTGAATGAACCTGTTTTGGTTTCACCATGAAAAGAAGGAGAATTTCCTAGAAATGTCTGTGAATGTATGTGATACCGAATGATGTGATGATGAGTCTAACTTTTTATAACAATATTGAATCCTGGTTCGGTATTAGTAATGTGGAAGTGGATTATTCTTGCTTGTGTATCAGTATTATTGGTGTCGGTGGCGACCAGAGCGGTAAGCTTTAGCCATTTAACATTTCAAAATTAGATTCTGTAATTCCTGTTTTGTCTGATTTTTGGACCGTGAAGTTTCTTTTGGTGGAAACGGACAGATAGAAATGATGGGAAACTGTTTTGAGAAGTTTCAGAGCTCTGAGATCATATCCAACATCAGAACATTCAGTATCCTCCTTGATCCATATGAGAAAAGAGGAAACTAAAAGAAGATGAGTGCGTTGATGGAGTTCATCATGGACCATAGATGTGGTCACTGACGCCTTCGAGAGACTTAAAATATATATTTAGACCAATGCCATTAGAGAGAATAAAACCATAATGTGTTCATATTTTTTCTTTCTACTCTGTTATTTTATAAGGATTTATGACATTTATATGATTTTGAAAGGTACTTTTCAAAGCCTTACAAAATAGTATAAATCTGAGATCAGTTTATAAACTTTACAAATGATCTATTAACTTTTGTAAAAAGATTATAGATCTTTATAAATTATTTAGAGACTCTTTTTTTATCAAGTTTATAGACTCTTCTTATACCCTTAAAAATAAAGATATAAATCACTATATTTTCCTTAATTTTTTAATTTTATAATTTTGTTTTCTCTAACAAAAAAATATTAGTGGTCGTTTTTACTCACACCAACAAAATTTAATAAAATTTAGAATAAGATCTTAGAATTAAAAACTTTACAATGTTTCTTATTTTTCTAGAAAGCAAAATTTTAAATGTTTTATAAAATTTAAAATATATTTTATTATAAAATAATTTTCATGTAAATTCTCTCGCCCGTAGGGCGGGCAAACCCCTAGTATATGTATAATTGGATGATTTTTTCAATAAACATAAGAGCCCTAAAAATTGAAGATATAGCCATTAAACAGTTGAACTCAATCGATATAATAGTTAGAACCAAGTTTTGATCTTTTTCTTCTTTCATTCGCGTGAGCGTTACAATATGTAGCCAACATGGATAAAGTACACTATACTATGTACCATATAGTATTGTCCAAACTCTAATACAAACATACATGGTAAGAATGCACACATATGCTACATGCGTTAACAAATTAAAACACCACATCATCAATACTATACTAGACTATACAATGTATAGGTGCGGCAAACCAAAAAGACACCAGAACATCTACCAAATTTCTTATGATATTACTAAAAAGTAATTAAACATGTAGTATATGTGTTGCGAGAGGGTGTTCTTAAAGTGATGAATAAACAAAAGATAAAGCAGTAGACCGTTACGAAGAACACAATATGTTGAATTCAAAAAGACGAACCAGTATATACATTATTTAGGGTGAGGAAAGTGCACAAAATACTATATACTTTAGTAAAGTACATAAATAACCACATAAAAGTTACAATCGAAGCATACTTCATTGTTGCATTTAATAGATATGCAAGCTGAATAATTGGGACGTTGTTCGAGTTACCATAGAGAACAACTGACTCAACTATTACAATTGAAAGTGCAGTGACTGACATAACAACATATGGTAAAATATCTACACAAAAATACTGCAACGAGGAAACCAACTGACGTGAATAACTGGTGGAGAAACATTAAAGAAAATGTATGTATCCCTATAAGCAGAATTGGGTGGAACGGCGACTCAACAACTTCTCATGTTGAGCATCTGACAAGGACGACTTTATGACATTTATTCATCCAGTGGCGGAAGTACCTTATAACCAAGGGGGTCAGATGACCCATGTGGATTTTCCAAATATAGATTGAGTTTAACTGTTTAATGGCTATATTTGGCAGTTCAGCCAAATATTGCTTTTCTTTACGGAATTTTTAACCGAAAATTATAAACATAATAAAATTACTATAAAAATAAGAAATAAAAAAGCTTAAAAAGGAAGACTAGTGAAATTGATTGAAAAAAAGATCACATTATTTTCCACACATCTGTAACACTTTTCACTCGATTGTATCGTGTTTTATTATATTTACCAAGAATTTTTATAAGAAAATACACATTAGTGGTTATAAACTATGTCAATTTTGCAACATGCCCAACAATATTGATATAACGGCCAACCATTTGTATTGCTATTATTAAAGTATAGTCCAATAATTATGTATGTTAAATAAGACGAAAATATTTGTTTTAAATTTATTTTATTTTGCTTTCTATTAGTAGAAGAAAGTAAGTATGGGTAAAATATTTGGATCCGTTGAACCTAACCGAACTAGATTTCAAAGTAGTATTAAGTAAAAACTAAAATTTATTAAATAATTAGATGGATCTAAAAGTTTAATATCCAGATAAATAGACCCGAATCTAATCCAAATTAAAATATTTTGGATACCAAAATATCTTAAATAGAAATTATATATTTAAATATGTTAATTATTTCAAATTTATATCTATTAGATATTCAACAAATATGAAAATATCTAAAAATTATCAATATAATCACAAATGTATATCTAAAAGTAACAGATAAATGTTCAAAATACTAAAAATATTTATTTGTTCTCCATCCAAATATTTAAATTCAACTAATTTTTATATAAATTTAAATATTTATTCTTACATTATTCAATTTTAATGTTTTGTATTACTTTATTTTCGGATTTGAGGATTTAAGTATATTTGAATTTTTGTTAAAAATACATAATTAAAATGGGTATCCCAACTCGAATCCTAACTGAACCCGCAATGATTTGAACCAAATCTAAACCAAAATTTGTAAATATCCGAATATAATTTAAATTTCTAACTCTAAGAATCTAAAATCTGAATAGATCAATTGAATCTGAACGGATATATGAATGCACATCCTCAGAAAAAGTTATACAACAAATTCTTTAGTAGAAAATACAATAAATTATAATCTAATAAACTATTTCACTCCGCACACAGCACGGATTACTACCTAGTTTATAGTATATGCTATACTTCAGCTATAAATGTAATAGCCTTGGTTCGATAAGGGAATATACAATTTAAGATGAATTGATGTTCAATATGCGTGAGTAAGTCTACATGATGCATAACATTCGACGACATTGAACGCCACTTATAAGGCACTTCTAATTTGGTAAGCTATGAGAAAACACGTGACATATAAATTCAAGTTATTATACTATTTATGGACCAGGTATAATATAACACATTAGTTTCACAATATACATTATCATAGCTTGTACCAGAGGCGGACCTACGTTAAGGAATAGTGTGTCACATGACACAGGTTAAATTTATATCTTAGCTGTTTTAGTTATATAACGTGTTGATTCTGTAGCTCAGTTGGCTAGTTTCATCACCTACTGACCCACCTTTTCTCTGTTTCGATTCTGTCTGACACCAGATTTTCACTAATTTTCTTTAATTATATTTTAGACGTGGGCCAAAGCCCAATTCTGACCCACCTAAAACTTGAAGCTGGGTCCGCCACTGGCTTGTACAATACTATTACACACTCAATTCTCAAGTAGTAAAGATGGTGCAATTACAATAGTCATGCATATCATGCACAATAATGGATATATCATATATATAGCGAATTACACTACGATAGCACAACCGTTTAAGTGTATAGACATTTTCTTTTACTAAACCACCAGCTTTATCAAGTAAACTATACTGTTCACTTGGGCTCTTATAGTATAGAAATTTCATGTACGCCTTAATCACTATCTCACCCTGACCCATAAACTTATGTTTTGCAACCCACCACAGAAACTCAGACACAGAGATTGCAATTGCGTGTTTTCAATAGCTACAAACAAAAGAAAACAGAAGTTGGAAGCTTAACTTTTTGTGGTACTTATCTTCTTTGACGACGCGCCGGTACACCACTTCACTCGTTTCTGCAACAACAAAATCGGCTGGGAATTAATTGGGGTTAACACATATGTTACTTGCTGATGTAACCCTTTTCCCTTAGCCAACACCCACTCAGTCGATTCTCTGCAATTTCATCTTCTTAGGCGCATGCAAGAACGGGTTTTCTGAAATAACCTATTCTCATTCGCAATTAAGCGGTTTTTGACACTTCTGCTTATAATATATAACATATTCTAGCTTAGATGGTTTTATGGGTATAAACTTCATTTTTAACCCATAACGCCATCTAAGCTACATTTATTTTTAGTGTTTAAAAAAATCTATTTTAGATGGTGTTATGGGTGTAAACTTCATTTTCTTGGTCCTTATGTTTATTGCTCGATTTTCTCTACATAATAATAGTTATGTTGAATTTTCTAAATATGTTAATAACATACATATTTTCCTAGATATGTTATAACTCGAGAACTTTTTAAACAGAATTTTGAAAAAATTGTCAGACGAATGTTGTACTATACTACATCTGAATCATATTAAAAGTGAATAGTACCCTGGTTTAAAGTATATCCAAAACAATGTTTTGATAGTACTTATAAAATACTATTTTATCTATGGCAATAGTATAAATATAATTTAGTTTTAGTTTGAGTTTATGCCGGAGTGGATTAAACTCAATTGAAGATTATATCTAGTTTTCTATACTATGTACATAATAAATATAGTACATTATAATATTATTTGTATAATTTTCAAGATGCACTTATACATTTTCCAAGAAAAATAAAATCAAAATTGTGCTTAAATTGTCTCATCAGTTGGCTATCACTGTTACATGACTATAATCTTCATTTTTATCTTTTATGAATATTCAACAAATTCACTCACTAAAAAAAATAAAACAGAATGCAGTTCTTACTAACTTGTCTTTTCAAAAAAAATATTAAATTCTATTTATAAATTAAAATTAAATAGCACCTCAGTTTACAATTAAAATGAATAGTTCATTAACATAATTCTTTAACATGTTAATTGTTCTTTTTGAAATTTGAAATTGTTGACTGATTAAGAATTGGGTTCTTTTGTGCAACAATTAAGAATTGTATTGTGCATGCGAAAAAAAAAACTGAAAGAGAGAGAGAACAAAACTGAATGTTAGACAACTACCAAAAAAATTACAGAGGCAATAAGCTTAATATGTCCCATGAAGGCATGGACCATCTATAACTACAACATTTTCAACATTTTATCTAAAATATTACTATATTTTTAGATTAATGATAACATTTAAGCCAGTTTTTTTTTTGTTAGCAGAAGAAAATCTTCATAATTTAAAATACTTTATCCTTTCAGTTCACATGTTTATTTATGCAGTTCTACACATATATGCCAATTCCTCTTTAGAATACATACCTAATTAGCTCATTCTTAAACATAGTTCCCCTTGAGGGTGCGATTAGCCAATTTAATCGCACCCGCAAGGGGAACCAGTGTTCTGGCATCGACAGGCGTGGTTCAAAGGCAGGATACCGAAGCATGCTTTCATCACTTGGGTATTAGCTCGCAACCGTATGGGGACTAGAGATAGATTACGAGCTTGGAGAATGCAAGTTCCAGCGGACTGTGTTTTGTGTAACGCAGCGGAGGAGACGAGACAACATCTGTTTTTTGATTGCCCTTTTAGCTCGGAGGTGTGGACTTCTTTTGTTCGAGACTTTGGAGTGATCTCACCGGTTCTGTTTGAAGATGGGCTCATGTGGTTGAGAAACCCTGCTGCAGATGAGTTTGTGAAGTTGTTAGTTAAGCTCGTTTTTCAGGCAGCAGTAAAGTCGCAAAAAACGTGATGTGTGTAAGCTCGGATCTTAGCTTGAACACGAACAGAAATTCTGTATAAAGAATAACTCTCTTTATTATGTGTTTAGAAAATAACTCAAAACTAAACACCTTGAATCTCTATTCCACCACATCTCTCACAACTCAAGAGACGTGTTTATATAGCAAATAGATAACTCCTATTTCTTTTTTCCAATAGTAATTAGATATCTCTTAATACAATGAGGAATGTTAATTTGCCTATTTCCTAAACCGACTTGTTTAATGGAAACTTAGGCTCCAAGCTATTGAAGCTTACCCAACATTCTCCCTCTTAAGCTTCAACTCGGCTTTAGAGAGATCTTGAACTTCAATCAGGCTTCTTATCATCTTGAACTTGATTCGTGCCAACGCCTTGGTCAGGATGTCTTTGCCTTGCTCACTTCCTGGAATGTGTTCAACGCCATGCACACGTCCTTGCACATGTTCTTGTAGATATCCCTTGACTACAACTTGTGATTTGAACTTGCTGAAGGTTTCAGCTACATTCCTTTTGATCTCGAAAACCCATTTGAGACCAATCACTTTAGCTCCGACTAATTGATCAAATAAGGTCCATGTCTTGGCCTTGTTGATCGATTCTATCTCATCAATGCACGCCAATGTCCACTTGACATAGTCATTAGAATAATCAGGTCGTTTTACTATTCTGTCTGATCTTACTTGAGGTTCAGCATCTTCGACATCTTCTGCGTCTTCTTGCTCTTGTTCAGGCTCGGAATGAGGTTGAACAGGTTCAAACGTATCAGAAGCTTCATCATTCTTGTCTTGAGAACTATAAGATCCAAGAACTTCACTGATAACGTCTTCAAACATACCTAGATCACCTCCATCGTCTCTCTTCCAATTCCTACTAGCATTCTCATTAAAAACCACATCGTGTAGCTCCTTCTCGAGAAAGCACGTTGCTTTTCCAATGTTGAGATTGGTTTTGTAAAGTCTGTTGGATGAACGTGTGACTTTCACCAAAAGTCTTCCACTTGGATCATGGAGAGTCAAGTAATCTTGTCTCATTCTGACATCACAACCAGCTTCGGTGGCTTGTCCTAGGCTTAGAATATTGCTCTTAAGTTTGGGAATGTAGTAGATATCTGTGAGGAGTAGTCGTTTGTCATCTTTGCTTTGAAATAAGATTGATCATTTCTCTCCTATTTCAATGCATGATTCATCTCCAAACTTCACTTTTCCTTTGATGCTCTCGTTGAGCTCTGAAAAGTATAATTTTTCTCCTGTCATATGATTGCTCGCGCCGTTGTCAAAGATCCACATACCATCTCCGGCTCCGTCTGCCTCGTACTTCTTTGGAATGACATTCTCTTCATTCAGGAAGATTTCGTGCATATAGAGGGCTGGATCAGCTTCTTCTGTGTCCGCTAAATTAGCCTCCTCCATCTTTCTTATTCTTTCTGGGCATGTGGAAGCAAAGTGCCCCGGTTTGTCACAACGATAACAAATTACAGCTGGCTTATCTTTCTTATCTTTCGACTCGAGAGACTGATTTGCAGTACGTTCTTGTGAGTTGTATATTCCTCTGCCACGTCCTCTATATCCTCTGCCTCTTCTACCACGACCTCTTGAGCTTTCGTATCTAGCTTGATTGTCACCAGACTCTGTGAACAGCAAGTCCTGTTGTGTGTCGTTGTGGCTAGCTTTCTTCTTTATACGCTCCTCATAAGCCTTGAAACGTCCAACAATATCTTCGTAACCTGTTTTATTTAGGTCCAGAAGTTGCTCAATTGATGCCACCATATGTATGAACTTCTCTGGTAAACTTTGAAGAAACTTCTTCACCATCTTTGATTCTTCAAAAATTTCACCCAAAGTTGCAGCTTTCGCAGCTATCTCTGATATCTTTCCTGCGATCGTATCAACAGATTCTGATTCCGTCATGCTCATACGATTGAATTCTGTCATCAGAGTTTGAAGCCTTGCTTTGCGAACTCGGTCTGCACCAAGATTTCTCACCTTGATTACATCCCATATGGCTTTGGGGGAATCTAAATTACCGACTTGTAGTATTAGATTCTCAGGTATGGCTTGAAACAATACGACAGTTACGATGTCGTTCTTCTTTGCATCAGTTGTTCCAGGATCTATTGCTTCCCATACCTCATGAACACGTAAGATCATCTTCATCGTCATTGACCATACAGTATAGTTCGATGCTGTTAACATCGGACATTTAACCGACGATAGCGTGAGCTCCTTAGACTTCGTTGGAGGTTTTGGATCTCCCATGTCTCGTGCTTCTCTTGTCGACGATTAAACCTGGGCACCAATTGACGACAATAGGTATTCTAAGCCTTGGACAAGCCACCGAAGCTGGTTGTGATGTCAGAATGAGACAAGATTACTTGACTCTCCATGATCCAAGTGGAAG
>NW_026617509.1:0-16847 GCF_000801105.2 Raphanus sativus | reverse complement strand
AACTAAATTGTATAACTTAATATAACTATAATGGTAAAACTATATAACTTGATAATTTATGGTTAAACCGTGCAAGTTCATCTAACTTGTTGTTAATCATTTTTATTTTTACTTGAGACGACGAGTTCTTTTCACAAACATACACTTTGATTATTAAAAATACTATTATAAAGCTGGAGATGGTCATGAATGAAATCCAAACGAAGGTAAAGGTAGTTTGTATGCTAGTGGACAAGATATGCAGAAAAATGACCATAAATCCATATACAAATAGGTAAAATTTGAGTTATATGGTATAAAAATCTTTGATACCATTGAAAAAACATAACAACATCTTAAGGTGACTGAGCCAGTGGAAGATGTTGTTATTCGAGATAGAGACAATATGGTATTGATTTGGATAACGTGAGAGCATGTAAGAGATTTAGTTAATTGGCAATCACATCATAACTGTTTTGAAATTACTATTTTGAACTGTGAGCTTCGAATATTAAGAACTCTAATTTGTTTCGATTAAAAAAAGTGCATACTTGTTCTCCGTAAATATTTAAGTTCGGGAACCTAGAAGAAAATGCACACCACGATTAGTTGTATCTATTATTCAAAATGATTGTTCAATACGATAGAAAACTAAATAAAACTTAGTAAAAACTGATAAAATATAAAAAATTGAAGATAAACAATTTTAAATTTGTTTTGTACTTATAAGTATTATGCTTATTATTGTTAGTATTTTTTGGTTTAAATTTACAATAATTATAGTTAATTTTTTATCACATAGTTGTGTACTATATAATAGAAGGAAATACCTTGTTCTTTTATGCTTTTATCTTTAGTGTTGTCCTTGTGACATCAAAAAATATATATGCAACAAAATTAATTATGTCACAACATGATTTGATGGAAAATGATTGTAGGAAACTAAATAAAAGTGGTATAACTATAATATAAATCTTTTGAGTACAGTAAAACTAAAAAAAATGCAAAAAATAGAAAAGTAAAACTTTGAAGCTTTTGTAAAAACTACAAACTTTGGTAAAACATCGACCCAAAAAATGCTGTAAAAAAATTTTCCCGCTCAAATTTCAGAATTTTCCCTCCCAAAATTTTTTTTTTTTCCAGACCCCAAAAACGAAGTTGGCAACTATTAATTGCTTTAAATTTTTAGGGTTTTCTCATTTCTATCATCTTTTCAATCCTCTCACTCATTTTCTCTCATCTCATTTCTTCTTTTCATCTTTCTTCACATAATCTGCAATTTTTAGATTTTTTCCAGAAAATAGTGATTAATCAAGAGACAAAACTCTGAAGCTACAGGGCGGGTGTAATCATCCAGAAGTTCTCCAAATCTGATTCAAACCCTTATTTGCAATAACTATTGATGTCTTCCTTGTGGTTCTTCCAAATGACCATGTGGATTAAGAACCCAATAATGGAAGACAAATATTGATAGTTGTAATATTGTCTTATTGTTACTGTCATGGTATTTCTGAGATTGGTGTACAATTAATCATAAATTCTATCAAACTAGTTCAGTGATGAGTTTCTTAAGTTTTGAAAATTTGACAAATGAAAAATGAAAAATCTGACAAAGTTTACCGAAATGTACAAAAACAGAAAAATATGAGCAAATTGGATTTAGAGACACACATCATCTTTAGCTTTTGGGGAAATAGGATTTTTTAGAACATTTTTTGGGGAAATAAGGATTTTCATTTTCTATAAATACAATAGTACCCTTCATTTAGCATTTAAAATTTAAATATATATTTTTTTAATAATTTTCGTTTATCATTTACGAAATAAATATATTAAAAATCAAAAAGTAAAAACCAAAAATAATACTTTTAACTTTAGTGAAAATAGTAAAAAACTAAAAAAAAAAATTAAAAAAAAAGACAAAAGGGGAAAAGGGATTCCCAACCCTAATTTCATCGACTTCTTCTCTTCTTCGCCGTGGAGATCCCTTCAATGGCGATTCTTCACTGAACCTCATCCCCGTCGTCCCCTTTGATCTCTTTTGCCTAATTTCTTAAACCTCATCTTCCTCTTCGATCTCTTGTGCTCTTCCTCTTCGATCTCTTGTGTGGTCTTCCTCTTCGATCTCTTGTGGTCTTCTTCTTCGTCTGTTATCAATCAAGAGTAAATCCGAGTCTTCCAACTCACAAGGTATTTGATTACTTCTTTTCTTTCTCATCTTACACGATTTGCGATTTGCCTAGTGTCTTTGACAACTTCGATTTTTTTGTTTATCTGGATTTGTCTTCGGGTTAGTTAATATTATTTGAGGGAAAGAAAATTCAATTTTAAAGTACTTGTCTTTGATTTGCGATTGCCTACTGTCTTTGAGGGAAATTTTTTCACTTGAATACTTGTTGTTGTCCGATTGCTTATATCTCACTTGTTGTTTTGATGTCTTTGATTGAACTTTGTTTCTCGGGTTAATTAATCATCTAGTACACAACTTGACACCACTTGACAACTTGATTGAACTTTGTTCCTCGGGTTTGTTCTTCGGTTTTGTTCTTCACTTGACATCTTGTACTCGTTTTTGTCCGATTGTTGAGATATTGTTGTCCGATTGACATATTATATATCTGTGTAGCTTTTGTTCAATTGTTATGTAGAGTTTTTGTTCTTTGACTGTGTTTATTTTCCTCTCATTATTTGTCTGATGATGTTGATAATTTTTACATGTTCAACTAACAATTGTTTTCATGCCTTGTAGATATGTCTGAGGAGCTACCAAAGAGGATTTTTAATGAGGGCGACGAGCCCCAAGTGACTCAGATCAATAACAACTGCAGGATCGACTACATTATCAAGAAGTTCGAGAAGTGGATGCCAAAAGGAGTTTGCTGATGTGAAGAAAGATCCGATTTTCTCTCAGGTTTTCAAGCTTCATGAGAATGGTCTTGGCTACTCCGCGAGAGTGATACACAGCATCTTGTGCAGGGAGCTTTTGACTTACAATGATGCACGAGCTATGGTTTGTTTTCGCGCGAAGGCCACATCGATTTTCACTCCAAGAGTTCCATGCAGTGACCGGGTTTGAGTGCAGGACTAGTCTTTCACTTAAGATTGACTTAGAAGACTATGCATATGAACGGTGGTTTCTGGAGCAAGGTCTTGAAGAGGAAAGATGAATCCATTACACTCTTTAACCTGTGGAATAAGGACAAGGCAGCTGTGATGAAGTGGAAGAATGCAGATCGCATTAGACTCATCTACTTGGCCATCATTCTCTGTGTGGTTTTGGCGAGAGATGAGAAGGCCAATATCCCCCTCAAATACATCACACTGGTCATGGATCTCGAGAAGTTTCGGAAGTATCCTTGGGGAGTTGCGGCTTACGACCTTCTCTGCAGTTCGATAGCCAAAAACCGTCACAAACTGAAGGAGAAGACAACAAGTTATGTGTTAGATGGATTCTCCTATGCCTTGCAGATTTGGGCTATGGAAGCTGTTCCAAAGATTGGGAAGCTTTGTGGAAAGAAACTGGACAAAAGATTTGCTAATGGTCCTAGATGCAT
This sequence comes from Raphanus sativus, assembly GCF_000801105.2. Classification (NCBI taxonomy): domain Eukaryota; kingdom Viridiplantae; phylum Streptophyta; class Magnoliopsida; order Brassicales; family Brassicaceae; genus Raphanus; species Raphanus sativus. The sequence goes on along the minus strand of NW_026617509.1, from coordinate 13,314 downwards.
CAACTGGAGGGGGGCTGCAAAGGTTTCATATGATGAGATCAATAGGCTGGAGCAAATCTTTACAACAGAGGTAATTTTCTGTATTTAAAATCACTCTTCCATGCGCCTTGAAATGAGTTTTTAGGATCTAAATTTCATAACTTTTCTTGTGTAGGATGTCAGCTACCCATACATCTCATGGGAAGGGAATATGGTTGTAATCCAAAGTCAGGAATTTCGCAGAGATGATGATGTCGAGGATGACATGATCAATGTTGTGATGGAGTTGATACGGGCTAAGCATGACTTCAGTGAGCATATTTGGGAATTTGAAGAAACTGAGGTTTCTTTAGATGTTAATGATGAAGCACCAGCGAATGTTGAAGCAGCTGAGAGTGAGGAAGAGTTCGAGACTCCACAAGGATCAAATAACGTAAGCTCTACATCAAGAAGGGGTAAGAAGAGGGTCCCTGATCGTGGTATGGAAAAAAGGAAGCATAAGGTTCTCTCTAGTGCACCAAAGCAAGCGCCTTTTAACGAAGACATGAAGGCTTCGTGACACAGTTGTTTGAAGACAACTTCTCTGCAATGGAAAAGAGGCTACAGAAACAGATGTCCGAGACTTTTGAGCAAATGAAGTCGGACCTCATTGCTTCCCGAAAAGAAGCAAGCGTTGAAGTTGAGCATGGAGGGCCTTCACCGTCCAAGGCAACAACGAGCCAACCACCGTTGAGGAGGTCCACACGAGGGTAAAGAAACTCTAATCTTCGCCAATCTCTGCAATGTTTTTTTCTCTTGTTTATTAGATGGTTTCGGTGCCTGTTTGTGTTATTGTCTTATATGATATCGGCCTGGATTTTGTTGTGTTTTATAAGGTCTCGGTTTGGATGTATGCTTGATGTGTAAGTGTCTTGTTTGAAATTTATGTAATGGTTGTGAACTTGTACTAAGATATTTATGTAATGTTTTATTAATGTGATGGATATGTGGTGTTATTTTGTGTTGTTATGTAATGGTGGTGAACTTGTACTAAGATATTTATGTAAGTGTCTTGCCATTGTCTTACAGGAAGCAGTCGCGAGTCCAGTTAAATTCAGTCAAAATGATGATATCTTTCGAGGGATAGGTACTCAAGGCGTTGAAAAATCTTTCTCAGGCTTCGCATGTGCCCGAAGTTGATCCATCTCAGACAGATAAGGAAGAAGATTGGTGGACTCCAATGACTACAGCACGAGGTTCACGAGCTAAAGACAAGACACCACCTCCGTCACAGTGGAAGAAATGGTCTAAAGGAAATGGCAAAGGACCTCAGCTTAGTGATACACCATTGCCACAAGATGATTCTCCTGACTCGCAACTGTATTATTTCTCTGAAGAATCATGGGACAGATTCACGCAATGGTCTATGAATCCCATACCTTTGCAGATTGGTCCTACAATCTTCAATTCGACTGTAGCTACAAGGATAGTATGTGCTGGAAAATGGCTTGGGAACGACGTAATGATTTCTTTATTTTGCTAATTTGATGGATATATCTTCCTTGGTGCTGAGTTTATGGTAATTTTCAATGTTCAGGAAATGGATGCTTATATGTTTATATGGCGAGTTAACACATCTTTGGGACGTTGGGGCCCAACCCGTGTTGCTTTCATGTCCGCTATTTTCAGCCTCCAACTCAACGCCGCATACAATGTGTTCCACCCTGACAAGAAATCTTACCAATTGCCTGAGTTTCTTCTTAGTTACGGAGAGGAGAACTCCATCTCATGGGCGGACTGATCTAGTTTGGGGCGTTGATATTGATCGTCTATACTTTCCGTTGTTTGTGAACGGTAATCAACTTTGTCCTCTACACTTCCATGTTCTCTTTTCTGATCTTAAATTTACTTATGTCCATTGCAGGTAATCACTGGATTGCTGTCACCGTAAACATCATTGAAAGAAAAGTGGAAGCTTTTGATTGCGGTGGGAGAAGGAATAAGAATAGGCAATCCCTTGAGAAGTTTGCTCACATGATTCCTAGGATAGTGAAGGCCGTTGCACCACCTGATAGACAGAAGAAGCTACTCCTGTCACATATACTATTGTGGAAGTCCCTATGAAGAAGAGATTGAACAAGTCATGTTGTGATTGCGGTGTATACGCACTCAAACATTTGGAGTGCCTACTGCTTGGTGTCGACATCAGTTTAGTGGATGACGAAATCATCCAGGGTTGCAGACAAAAGATTGGTGTGAATTATGGGAGGCTACCCAAGATCCCATTTTCGCTGATGCTATGACTCGATATGTACCTTCACCATGGGAGAGGTCTGAGGTCTTTGACCTTGAAGAAGACTGATTTTTTTTTCTATTTAGTGGTGTAGGCTATAATTATGTGGTAAAACTCTGTGTGGTAAAACTTGTGTGGTAAAACTCTAGCTATTTTATTTTTATGTTTTAGGAACATGTGGGAAAAATTCTATTTTGGCGGATTTATCTGACTATTATGTGCGAAAATTCTATGTTTTTATGAATTTTTATGGAACATGTTTCTTGTTCTTTGTTTTTTCCTAAATAAACCCTAAACCCTAAATAAACCCTAAACCCTAAATAAACCCTAAACTCTAAATATACCCTAAACCCTTAACCTTAGTTGAATAAATCTCATAGGAGTTGTGAGTAAGAAGATATCCCACTTTCTATCCAGATGATTCCAGATTAGCCTGTTCGGACATATGTCAATATCTTCATGATTCTTATCAAACCAGGATTAACCAATATATAAGAAGCTTGATTGGGAACCACTAATCAGTGGAGAATAACCAGGAAGTTGAATAAATTTCATAGGAGTTGTGAGCAAGAAGATATCCCACTTTCTATCAGATGATTCCAGATTAGCCTGTTCGGACATATGACAATATCTTCATGATTCTTATCAAACCAGGATGAACCACGATCTAAGAAGCTTTATTTGGAACCACTAATCAGTGGAAATAACCAGGAAGTTGAATAAGTCTCATAGGAGTTGTGATTAAGAAGATATCCCACTTTCTATCCAGATGATTCCAGATTAGCCTGTTCGGACATATGGCAATATCTTCATGATTCTTATCAAACCAGGATGAACCACGATCTAAGAAGCTTTATTTGGAACCACTAATCAGTGGAGAATAACCAGGAAGTTGAATAAATCTCATAGGAGTTGTGAGTAAGAAGATATCCCACTTTCTATCCAGATGATTCCAGATTAGCCTGTTCGGACATATGGCAATATCTTCATGATTCTTATCAAACCAGGATGAACCACGATCTAAGAAGCTTTATTTGGAACCACTAATCAGTGGAGAATAACCAGGAAGTTGAATAAATCTCATAGGAGTTGTGAGTAAGAAGATATCCCACTTTCTATCCAGATGATTCCAGATTAGCCTGTTCGGACATATGGCAATATCTTCATGATTCTTATCAAACCAGGATGAACCACGATCTAAGAAGCTTTATTTGGAACCACTAATCAGTGGAGAATAACCAGGAAGTTGAATAAATCTCATAGGAGTTGTGAGTAAGAAGATATCCCACTTTCTATCCAGATGATTCCAGATTGGCCTGTTCGGACATATGGCAATATCTTCATGATTCTTATCAAACCAGGATGAACCACGATCTAAGAAGCTTTATTTGGAACCACTAATCAGTGGAGAATAACCAGGAAGTTGAATAAATCTCATAGGAGTTGTGAGTAAGAAGATATCCCACTTTCTATCCAGATGATTCCAGATTAGCCTGTTTGGACATATGTCAATATCTTCATGATTCTTATCAAACCAGGATGAACCAATATAAGAAGCTTTATTGGGAACCACTAATCAGTGGAGAATAACCAGGAAGTTGAATAAATCTCATAGGAGTTGTGAGTAAGAAGATATCCCACTTTCTATCCAGATGATTCCAGATTAGCCTGTTCGGACATATGGCAATATCTTCATGATTCTTATCAAACCAGGATGAACCACGATCTAAGAAGCTTTATTTGGAACCACTAATCAGTGGAAATAACCAGGAAGTTGAATAAATCTCATAGGAGTTGTGAGTAAGAAGATATCCCACTTTCTATCCAGATGATTCCAGATTAGCCTGTTCGGACATATGGCAATATCTTCATGATTCTTATCAAACCAGGATGAACCACGATCTAAGAAGCTTTATTTGGAACCACTAATCAGTGGAGAATAACCAGGAAGTTGAATAAATCTCATAAGTGTTGTGAGAAAGAAGATATCCCACCTTCTATCCAGATGATTCTAGATTTGCCTGTTCGGACATATGCCATTATCTTCATGATTCTTATCAAACCAGGATGAACCACGATCTAAGAAGCTTTATTTGGAACCACTAATCAGTGGAAAATAACCAGGAAGTTGAATAAATCTCATAGGAGTTGTGAGGAAGAAGATATCCCACTTTCTATCCAGATGATTCCAGATTAGCCTGTTCGGACATATGGCAATATCTTCATGATTCTTATCAAACCAGGATGAACCACGATCTAAGAAGCTTTATTTGGAACCACTAATCAGTGGAGAATAACCAGGAAGTTGAATAAATCTCATAGGAGTTGTGAGTAAGAAGATATCCCACTTTCTATCCAGATGATTCCAGATTAGCCTGTTCGGACATATGGCAATATCTTCATGATTCTTATCAAACCAGGATGAACCAATATATAAGAAGCTTGATTGGGAACCACTAATCAGTGGAGAATAACCAGGAAGTTGAATAAATCTCATAGGAGTTGTGAGTAAGAAGATATCCCACTTTATATCCAGATGATTCCAGATTAGCCTGTTCGGACATATGGCAATATCTTCATGATTCTTATCAAACCAGGATGAACCACGATCTAAGAAGCTTTATTTGGAACCACTAATCAGTGGAGAATAACCAGGAAGTTGAATAAGTCTCAAAGGAGTTGTGATTAAGAAGATATCCCACTTTCTATCCAGATGATTCCAGATTAGCCTGTTCGGACATATGGCAATATCTTCATGATTCTTATCAAACCAGGATGAACCACGATCTAAGAAGCTTTATTTGGAACCACTAATCAGTGGAGAATAACCAGGAAGTTGAATAAATCTCATAGGAGTTGTGAGTAAGAAGATATCCCACTTTCTATCCAGATGATTCCAGATTAGCCTGTTCGGACATATGGCAATATCTTCATGATTCTTATCAAACCAGGATGAACCACGATCTAAGAAGCTTTATTTGGAACCACTAATCAGTGGAGAATAACCAGGAAGTTGAATAAATCTCATAGGAGTTGTGAGTAAGAAGATATCCCACTTTCTATCCAGATGATTCCAGATTAGCCTGTTCGGACATATGGCAATATCTTCATGATTCTTATCAAACCAGGATGAACCAATATATAAGAAGCTTGATTGGGAACCACTAATCAGTGGAGAATAACCAGGAAGTTGAATAAATCTCATAGGAGTTGTGAGTAAGAAGATATCCCACTTTCTATCCAGATGATTCCAGATTAGCCTGTTCGGACATATGACAATATCTTCATGATTCTTATCAAACCAGGATGAACCACGATCTAAGAAGCTTTATTTGGAACCACTAATCAGTGGAGAATAACCAGGAAGTTGAATAAATCTCATAGGAGTTGTGAGTAAGAAGATATCCCACTTTCTATCCAGATGATTCCAGATTAGCCTGTTCGGACATAAGGCAATATCTTCATGATTCTTATCAAACCAGGATGAACCACGATCTAAGAAGCTTTATTTGGAACCACTAATCAGTGGAGAATAACCAGGAAGTTGAATAAATCTCATAGGAGTTGTGAGTAAGAAGATATCCCACTTTCTATCCAGATGATTCCAGATTGGGCTGTTCGGACATATGGCAATATCTTTAATGATTCGAATTCAATATTCTTTTTACATATTTGTTCCTTCTGGTTTGATAAGAATCATGAAGATATTGCCATATGTCCGAACATGCTAATCTGGAATCACCTGAATAGAAAGTGGGATAGCTTCTTCCTCATAACTTCTATGAGATTTATTTAACGTCCTGGTGATTCTAAACTGATTAATGATTCGAATTCAATCTTCTTACATATTTTTTCCTTCTGGTTTGATAAGAGTCATGAAGATATTGTCATATGTCCGAACAGGCTAATCTGGAATCACCTAAATAGAAAGTGGGATAGCTTCTTCCTCATAACTCCTATGAGATTTATTCAAATTCCTGGTGATTCTAAACTGATTAATGATTAGAAATAAAGCTTCTTACATCTTTTTTCGTACTGGTCTGATAAGAATCATGAAGATATTGCCATATGTCTGAACATGCTAATCTGGAATCACCTAAATAGAAAGTGGGATAGCTTCTTCCTCATAACTCCTATGAGATTTATTCAACTACCTGGTGATTCTAAACTGATTAATGATTAGAAATAAAGCTTCTTACATCTTTGTTCCTTCTGGTTTGATAAGAATCTTGAAGATATTGCCATATGTCCGAACATGCTAATCTAGAATCACCTGAATAGAAAGTGGGATAGCTTCTTCCTCATAACTCCTGTGAGATTTAATCAACTTCCTGGTGATTCTAAACTGATTAATGATTAGAAATCAAGCTTCTTACATCTTTGTTCCTTCTGGTCTGATAAATATCATGAAGATATTGTCATATGTCCGAACAGGCTAATCTGGAATCACCTAAATAGAAAGTGGGATAGCTTCTTCCTCATAACTCCTATGAGATTTATTCAAATTCCTGGTGATTCTAAAATGATTAATTGTTTAAAATCAAGCATTTTACATCTTTGTTCCTTCTGGTTTGATAAAAATCATGAAGATATTGCCATATGTCCGTACAGGCTAATCCGGAATCACCTGAATAGAAAGTGGGATAGCTTCTTCCTCATAACTCCTATGAGATTTATTCAACTTCCTGGTGATTCTAAACTGATTAATGATTAGAAATCAAGCTTATTACATCTTTGTTCCTTCTGGTTTGATAAGAATCATGAAGATATTGCCATATGTCCGAACATGCTAATTTGGAATCACCTGAATAGAAAGTGGGATAGCTTCTTCCTCATAACTCCTATGAGATTTATTCAACTTCCTGGTGATTCTAAACTGATTAATGATTAGAAATAAAGCTTCTTACATCTTTTTTCTTTCTATTCTGATATGAATCATGAAGATTTTGCCATATGTCCGAACATGCTAATCTGGAATCACCTAAATAGAAAGTGGGATAGCTTCTTCCTCATAACTCCTATGAGATTTATTCAACTACCTGGTGATTCTAAACTGATTAATGATTAGAAATAAAGCTTCTTACATCTTTGTTCCTTCTGGTTTGATAAGAATCATGAAATATTGCCATATGTCCAAACAGGCTAATCTGGAATCACCTAAATAGAAAGTGGGATAGCTCCTTCCTCATAACTCCTATGAGATTTATTCAACTTCCTGGTGATTCTAAACTGATTAATGATTAGAAATCAATCTTCTTACATCTTTGTTCCTTCTGGTTTGATAAGAATCATGAAGATATTGCCATATGTCCGAACATGCTAATCTGGAATCACCTGAATAGAAAGTGGGATAGCTTCTTCCTCATAACTCCTATGAGATTTATTCAACTTCCTGGTGATTCTAAACTGATTAATGATTAGAAATCAAGCTTCTTACATCTTTGTTCCTTCTGGTTTGATAAGAATCATGAAGATATTGCCATATGTCCGAACATGCTAATCTGGAATCACCTAAATAGAAAGTGGGATAGCTTTTTCCTCATAACTCCTATGAGATTTATTCAACTACCTGGTGATTCTAAACTGATTAATTATTAGAAATAAAGCTTCTTACATATTTGTTCCTTCTGGTTTGATAAGAATCATGAAGATATTGCCATATGTCCAAATAGGCTAATCTGGAATCACCTAAATAGAAAGTGGGATAGCTTCTTCCTCATAACTCCTATGAGATTTATTCAACTTCCTGGTGATTCTAAACTGATTAATGATTAGAAATCGATCTTCTTACATCTTTTCTCCTTCTGGTTTGATAAGAATCATGAAGATATTGCCATATGTCCGAACAGGCTAATCTGGAATCACCTGAATAGAAAGTGGGATAGCTTCTTCCTCATAACTCCTATGAGATTTGTTCAACTTCCTGGTGATTCTAAACTGATTAATGATTAGAAATCAAGCTTCTTACATCTTTGTTCCTTCTGGTTTGATAAGAATCATGAAGATATTGCCATATGTCCGAACATGCTAATCTAGAATCACCTGAATAGAAAGTGGGATAGCTTCTTCCTCATAACTCCTATGAGATTTATTCAACTTCCTGGTGATTCTAAACTGATTAATGATTAGAAATCAAGCTTCTTACATCTTTGTTCCTTCTGGTCTGATAAGAATCATGAAGATATTGTCATATGTCCGAACAGGCTAATCTGGAATCACCTAAATAGAAAGTGGGATAGCTTCTTCCTCATAACTCCTATGAGATTTATTCAAATTCCTGGTGATTCTAAAATGATTAATTGTTTAAAATCAAGCTTTTACATCTTTGTTCCTTCTGGTTTGATAAAAATCATGAAGATATTGCCATATGTCCGAACAGGCTAATCCGGAATCACCTGAATAGAAAGTGGGATAGCTTCTTCCTCATAACTCCTATGAGATTTATTCAACTTCCTGGTGATTCTAAACTGATTAATGATTAGAAATCAAGCTTATTACATCTTTGTTCCTTCTGGTTTGATAAGAATCATGAAGATATTGCCATATGTCCGAACATGCTAATCTGGAATCACCTGAATAGAAAGTGGGATAGCTTCTTCCTCATAACTCCTATGAGATTTATTCAACTTCCTGGTGATTCTAAACTGATTAATGATTAGAAATAAAGCTTCTTACATCTTTTCTTTCTATTCTGATATGAATCATGAAGATATTGCCATATGTCCGAACATGCTAATCTGGAATCACCTAAATAGAAAGTGGGATAGCTTCTTCCTCATAACTCCTATGAGATTTATTCAACTACCTGGTGATTCTAAACTGATTAATGATTAGAAATAAAGCTTCTTACATCTTTGTTCCTTCTGGTTTGATAAGAATCATGAAGATATTGCCATATGTCCAACAGGCTAATCTGGAATCACCTAAATACAAAGTGGGATAGCTTCTTCCTCATAACTCCTATGAGATTTATTCAACTTCCTGGTGATTCTAAACTGATTAATGATTAGAAATCAATCTTCTTACATCTTTGTTCCTTCTGGTTTGATAAGAATCATGAAGATATTGCCATATGTCCGAACATGCTAATCTGGAATCACCTGAATAGAAAGTGGGATAGCTTCTTCCTCATAACTCCTATGAGATTTATTCAACTTCATGGTGATTCTAAACTGATTAATTGTTTAAAAATCAAGCTTTTTAAATCTTTGTTCCTTCTTGTTTGATAAAAATCATTAAGATATTGCCATATGTCCGTACAGGCTAATCCGGAATCACCTGAATAGAAAGTGGGATAGCTTCTTCCTCATAACTCCTATGTGATTTATTCAACTGCCTGGTGATTCTAAACAGATTAGTGATTAGAAAATCAAGCTCTTTGTTTTCCTTCTGGTTTGATAAAAGTCATGAAGATATTGCCATATGTCCTAACATGCCAATCTGGAATCACCTGAATAGAAAGTGAGATAGCTTCTCCTCATAACTCCTATGAGATTTATTTAACGTCCTGGTGATTCTAAACTGATTAATGATTCGAATTCAAATATTCTTTTTACATATTTGTTCCTTCTGGTTTGATAAGAATCATGAAGATATTGCCATATATGTCCGAACATGCTAATCTGGAATCACCTGAATAGAAAGTGGGATAGCTTCTTCCTCATAACTTCTATGAGATTATTTAACGTCCTGGTGATTCTAAACTGATTAATGATTCGAATTCAATCTTCTTACATTTTTTTCCTTCTGGTTTGATAAGAATCATGAAGATATTGTCATATGTCCGAACAGGCTAATCTGGAATCACCTAAATAGAAAGTGGGATAGCTTCTTCCTCATAACTCCTATGAGATTTAATCAACTACCTTGTGATTCTAACTGATTAATGATTAGAAATAAAGCTTCTTACATCTTTTTTCGTACTGGGTCTGATAAGAATCATGAAGATATTGCCATATGTCTGAACATGCTAATCTGGAATCACCTAAATAGAAAGTGGGATAGCTTCTTCCTCATAACTCCTATGAGATTTATTCAACTACCTGGTGATTTCTAAACTGATTAATGATTAGAAATAAAGCTTCTTACATCTTTGTTCCTTCTGGTTTGATAAGAATCTTGAAGATATTGCCATATGTCCCGAACATGCTAATCTAGAATCACCTGAATAGAAAGTGGGATAACTTCTTCCTCATAACTCCTGTGAGATTTAATCACTTCCTGGTGATTCTAAACTGATTAATGATTAGAAATCAAGCTTCTACATCTTTGTTCCTTCTGGTCTGATAAATATCATGAAGATATTGTCATATGTCCGAACAGGCTAATCTGGAATCACCACCTAAATAGAAAGTGGGATAGCTTCTTCCTCATAACTCCTGTGAGATTTATTCAAATTCCTGGTGATTCTAAAATGATTAATTGTTTAAAATCAAGCATTTTACATCTTTGTTCCTTCTGGTTTGATAAAAAATCATGAAGCTATTGGCCATATGTCCGTACAGGCTAATCCGGAAATCACCTGAATAGAAGTGGGATAGCTTCTTCCTCATAACTCCTATGAGATTTATTCAACTTCCTGGTGATTCTAACAGATTAATGATTAGAAATCAAGCTTATTACATCTTTGTTCCTTCTGGTTTCATAAGAATCATGAAGATATTGCCATATGTCCGAACATGCTAATCTGGAATCACCTGAATAGAAAGTGGGATAGCTTCTTCCTCATAACTCCTATTGAGATTTATTCAACTTCCTGGTGATTCTAAACTGATTAATGATTAGAAATAAAGCTTCTTACATCTTTTTTCTTTCTATTCTGATATGAATCATGAAGATATTGCCCCATATGTCCGAACATGCTAATCTGGAATCACCTAAAAGAAAAGTGGGATAGCTTCTCCCTCATAACTCCTATGAGATTTATTCAACTACCTGGTGATTCTAACTGATTAATGATTAGAAATAAAGCTTCTTACATCTTTGTTCCTTCTGGTTTGATAAGAATCATGAAGATATTGCCATATGTCCAAACAGGCTAATCTGGAATCACCTAAATACAAAGTGGGAAAGCTCCTTCCTCATAACTTCTATGAGATTTATTCAACTTCCTGGTGATTCTAGGTTCCCAAGACCTAAGGGTCCGAAGAAACCTCAAGGTTCCTAAGACCTAAGGGTCCGGAAAGCCTAAAGGCTCCTACTCCCCAAGATTTAATGGGTAAGGCCTCAGGGCCCAAGTAAGAACCAAAGGGGCCTAGACCTTGAAAACTTCTGAGTTCGAAGCAACAAGAAACCTAAGGGTTCAAATCAGATCGGAACCCATCAGTTCCCGACAACGATTCTCCGCAAGGATTGATCTCCCCCGGAGTCATCTAATCAAGCAACTAGAGGTCAAACCATAAAGCAGTGCAAGGATCAAAGAAAAGGACGGAGTAAAAAGCAAAAACCAGTAGATATTATTAATCCTTATTCGGAGGGGAGAAAGCTACAAAAAATCCAAAAACGACAACATAAAGCAAGAAAAAAGCATTGAAGAATATATTTCAAAGATTCGGCTCCCGGAGAGAAAAGGGAAAAACACCAATGACCACCTTCTTCACCGCTCCCCGAATTTTGGATTGGACCTCCAACAGGCCCATCCCCGGCGGATCCCCGAAACAGCTCATGCTGACCAGCACTCCTCATCGACCACTCTCTAACAAGATCCTGACGAGCATACTCTCGACCCTCCACAGCTACGATAAGAGCCTGGTTGGAAATCACTTCCCGAAGCTGCCTCCGGAGGAAAGAATCTCTTCATGTGGAGGAACACGCCGACCTAAACTGGGGAATCGATCCCTGCCAACATCCCTCGGAGTCAAAGAAGCCACCACCGGAGGGACGGAAAGAAACGAGTTGCGAGATCTCCTCCTTTGATGCCGAGTTCTACAGTATCCTCGTACACTGACAAATCGAAGCCGTAGGGATCCCACCTGAAAACAAAGACTCCATCAAACTACGGCTAGAACGGAAAGAACCAAGTTAAGAAGAAATTCCATTACCCCAATACGGCTATGACGCGCACGATATCGGATGCATCAAGAAACAGAATCCAGCTAAAGCGCCTAGGAATACCTCGCGCCAACTTCACAAAGTCTCACCAGCCTGGATGACCGTCAGGCCACCTCTGCAAGAAGAAAAATTCGACATAAATTCAGCAAACACAATACCCATGTCCAAGGAAAACAGAAGCAACTTACCCCTGAACGCCAGAAACATGGATAACCAGGAACACCTTCGAGCCTTCATAAACACATATCTCTCCTGTCCCAGGAATCGTTTTGAAGGAAAGCTACCCCTAAGACCTCGAGGGGGTTCATCCACCAAAGGTTCACCATCTCGGGACCATATTTGGTAAAAAGCTTCCCTTACTTGGCAAGGGAACAAAGGAGTAAGAATACAGGACTTCGGACAACCCGAAAGGGAATACTATGGAGCTCCCCTAACACCTGGATAGCCATCAGAGTACGCCATGTAGGCGGGCGTAAACTGCGAAGGGGAACATCCAAAGTACGACGCCACCTCCGCGATTAAAGAAGGAAATCCCTCCTCTAAGCCGGCCTCCAAATAAGCCTCGAAAATCGCTATCTCGTCCTTCCTCCATCAGGAGCTCGCTCGAACTCTCCCGCACACCTGATCCCCATCTTATCAGGTAAGGAATATCTACGGCGGATCCCCGGCCAAATCACCTTCCCTAATATCAGACCTCGGGCCATCTTCATCTTCACTCGAAGCATCGAAAGAACAGAAGCGACGAGGGCGAACAGGGGCCACGGGAACTCTTTCATCACCGGTTTCCTGAAACCACGCTAGGGTGTTAGATTGGGGGAAATCAAAAGGATCACCAAACAAGCGACGGGGCCTGACACGTCCGCCAACACACACCGGGGGTAGGGAATGATTCATGAAAGTCGGAACGTTCAGACATCTACTTCCAAGTAAGAGGACAAGGAAAACCTAAATTCGTGTTGTCCAAAAGGCGTCGAAACATCCGATTATATACCTGGAACGACTTTCCATTTTCG
>NW_026617508.1:0-16850 GCF_000801105.2 Raphanus sativus | reverse complement strand
TTCATCCTAGGGTCGTGTTATGTGAGTAAGAAGATATCCCACTTTATATCCAGATGATTCCAGATTAGCCTGTTCGGACATATGGCAATATCTTCATGATTCTTATCAAACCAGGATGAACCACGATCTAAGAAGCTTTATTTGGAACCCACTAATCAGTGGAGAATACCAGGAAGTTTAATAGTCTCATAGGAGTTGTGATTAAGAAGATATCCCACTTTATATCCAGATGATTCCAGATTAGCCTGTTCGGACATATGGCAATATCTTCATGATTCTTATCAAAACCAGGATGAACCACGATCTAAGAAGCTTTATTTGGAACCACTAATCAGTGGAGAATAACCAGGAAGTTGAAATAAGTCTTCTTTCTGATTCAAGTAAACACTAATCTACACACCTAAACAAACTCTCATCTATCTCTCTTTGAATCTCCACTTACAAACTCTCTTGTTACTCCATTGGAGTTCTTACACACACACATCTATAGAGTTGAGATCTCTTGTAAAAAACTCACATGGTATCAGAGCCAGGTTCATCAGAACCTGAGCTGTAGCTTCCGCAAATCACTTGCTCTCACCTCAGCTCAAATCCAAACCATTGAAGCTGTCTCCATACTGTTCTGTTCTTTTGAAGAAGAAAGATTGAAGCTTGGCGATTCCTGGTAGTTCCTTATCCTGTTCTCTTCCTGCCCAGATGGTGATGCTCTTTGGAAGCAAAGGTGTATGGAGAAGGCCTAGCTATCCTTGTTCCAAAGCGCCCTGTCCAAGAGAAGATTACATCCGGTTCCAAAAGAAATGGTGTCAAGAGCTTGGCGCCTAGTAGAGATGAAGAAAGGAGGGGTCTTTGAGCTGGTGGTACAAGATGGTGGCCATGAACTGAAGGAGAAGGAGGTGGGTGACGATCCATGCTCTCTGATCCAACAAAGACATGACCTTTAGCCATGGAGATTCAAGAAACCAGTGCTGGTTTTCTTGGCTGTAAGCAAAACGTTTTCCCATCTTGATATTGAGCTTGTGTGTTGATTAACAGGTTGTGTTGTGTGTGATTGTTGGTTCCTGTGGATGTTTAAAGATTGCTAAAAGGTTTTAGAATCTGTCCCAGGATGCATAAGAGTATTGTTAAGTGGTTGAGAGTGTTTTTAGAAAATGCTTAGAGAGTTGTTTTAAAATTGCTTGCCTGATTCTTAATGAAATGTCTTGTTAGGATGGTAGATGTGTTATCTTATCCAGCTTGCATTCATGTATAGAAATCACTTAAGGTTGAAGCTTGGTGTGTGAGATTGAATATGCTTAGCTCCGGTTCATAATGGTGCATGATAGGATTGTTTAATCTGCTTGCATACATGGATTGAAACTGATTAAAGCTGTTGCATATAGTCTTGAAGATTAGTATGTATGGACTTTAAAGCTAAAGGTTCTTTAAAGAGGATACATACTGTCTAGTAGCTACCTTACATTGAGGCATTAGATTCATGTCTAATAGCTGAGTAAAGGAGTTTTAAAAATTTGCCTAGTAGCTTGCATTGATTCTGTTTGATCTTGCTTGTACTTGGAGAGGAAAGCTTGCAAAGAGGGGAACTTGATCATACTTGTTTTCAATCTGTTGCAAAGCTTAAGACATTGGAGATCAATCTTGATGATTAGTCAAGATGTGATCCCAATGCACTTGTTTCTGATCTTTGCTGGAGTTTGAGTGATGTTTCAGGTTCACAAGGAGTGTTCTTGGTTCACCATCCATCCAAGTTGAAAGAGGCAGAATGTGTTGCCATTGTGGGTACAATGGAGAAGAGTAAAGATAGTGGTGATGCGCCACAAGTGTTTGGAGTCACTGAAGCTCACCTTGCAAGCTTGGATCCCAAGTCTCAATCCAAGCTTGAGGAGGGGAGTTAAGTGAGCTTCCAAGCGATTTAGAAGAGCCATTGCAAGCAACTGAAGAAGAAGTCATTTGGGTCTAGGCAGTGGCGTGTCTAGGCAAGAGAGTATTCAGAGTACTCTTGGCTGTGAGAAGATGAAGACTCTATCAGGGCGGCTTCTAGTGTGAGGTGACTGAAGAGGGAGAAGCTTCCACAAGCATTCCATACAAAGATGGCGAGTTCAAGGTGTTGCAATGGTGTGAAGATAAGTGATCATGTAAGCTATCCTTCCAAGCTTGACTTGTTCCACATGGTCAAGCTTGAGGGGGAGTGTTGAGACTTACATGATCTGAGAGTACTTGGTGGTTATTCAAGAAGAGGAGCAGATCAGTTATGAAGCACAATGAAGGATGTGGAGGCAATCTCCAATGCGGTCTCTAGAGTGAGATGGTTGGTATCACAGACTGAAGCATCTTATCATGAAGGCTTCAGTAACTTGGTGGTGACTCATGAAGAAGAAGCAACCAAGACTCAGCTTGTATCTATCAAGGAAGATCTGGTAGTCCGAGCACTTGATCACAACAGGAAGGTTGTGAGAAGGGGGAGAGACCAAGATCTATCTGAAGAAGAGTACAAGAAGTGTTAGTGATGGGCAAGGAGTGGTGATCTACCTTGCATCACATGAGGGCCATGATCCAGAGTCTTTGTGTCCCTTACATTGTTGGTAAGGCACAAAGACTCACTGGCAATCCCTAGGCCTTGGAGACTTTACTCTTTTTCCCTCATCAAGGTTTTGTCCCAAAGGGTTTTCCTTGGTGAGGTTTTTAATGAGGAAGTTCTTCAAGGTTCCAAGCTTGACTTAGGATCACTAGAGTCAAGCTTGAGGGGGAGTGTTAACTTGAAGAAAAGAAATGAGTATTGAGCTGAAGAGTTCAACCAAGCTTCAGAAGGAATCTGAAGTGATTATCAAGTTAAGTAAAGTCCAAGAAGGGCTTATAGAGAAGAGTGGATGAAAATGGAGGAGTTTGGATGGATTTGGAGTAGATGGTGTAATAGTGTATAGTGAGAAAGCACTATACACTATTCAGGAAGTACTATCCACTATTTGGGAAGTCTTGGATCACAAGTGAGAGTGATGGACGACCAAATAGTGTCTGGGTAAGGAAGAAGCTATGCAATAGTGTTTGGAGAAGGAAGAAGCTATGCAATAGTGTTTGGATAAGGTAGTCAAAGTGACAGGCTGGCCTTGGCTGTAAAGACAAGGGGAGCCACGACCATGAACCTAGACTTCTCTATGGACAGATACAAAGGAGCCTAAGAAGAACCAATCAAGGAGCAGGCTTGGTTTGAATTAAAGTGAACCTTATCCAGCAACTTCAGATATTACAAAAAGACCAGCTCATCTACACCATCCATTCTTCAAGTGATTTATCAGCCATTAGATATAGGTTTATGATGTCTCAGATTGTAAAGCCTATATATACATGATGTGTGGACGAAATTGTAGCTCTTAAGTGAGTAAGGGGATTTCCCCTCTCCTTCATATTTATAAAAGTGTGTTCTTGGATCAGAATCCTTTAGTCTCTCCCTTTCTTATTCTCAAGTCTTATAATCTCTCAAAGTCTTCCTTCTGATTCAAGTAACACTAATCTACACACCTAAACAAACTCTCATCTATCTCTCTTTGAATCTCCACTTACAAACTCTCTTGTTACTCCATTGGAGTTCTTACACACACACATCTATAGAGTTGAGATCTCTTGTAAAAACTCACATGGTATCAGAGCCAGGTTCAACCAAGCTTCAGAAGGAATCTGAAGTGATTATCAAGTTAAGTAAAGTCCAAGAAGGGCTTATAGAGAAGAGTGGATGATAATGGAGGAGTTTGGATGGATTTGGAGTAGATGGTGTAATAGTGTATAGTGAGAAAGCACTATACACTATTCAGGAAGTACTATCCACTATTTGGGAAGTCTTGGATCACAAGTGAGAGTGATGGACGACCAAATAGTGTCTTGGGTAAGGAAGAAGCTATGCAATAGTGTTTGGAGAAGGAAGAAGCTATGCAATAGTGTTTGGATAAGGTAGTCAAAGTGACAGGCTGGCCTTGGCTGTAAAGACAAGGGGAGCCACGACCATGAACCTAGACTTCTCTATGGACAGATACAAAGGAGCCTAAGAAGAACCAATCAAGGAGCAGGCTTGGTTTGAATTAAAGTGAACCTTATCCAGCAACTTCAGATATTACAAAAAGACCAGCTCATCTACACCATCCATTCTTCAAGTGATTTATCAGCCATTAGATATAGGTTTATGATGTCTCAGATTGTAAAGCCTATATATACATGATGTGTGGACGAAATTGTAGCTCTTAAGTGAGTAAGGGGGATTTCCCCTCTCCTTCATAGTTTATGAAATGTGTTCTTGGATCAGAATCCTTTAGTCTCTCCCTTTCTTATTCTCAAGTCTTATAATCTCTCAAAGTCTTCTTTCTGATTCAAGTAAACACTAATCTACACACCTAAACAAACTCTCATCTATCTCTCTTTGAATCTCCACTTACAAACTCTCTTGTTACTCCATTGGAGTTCTTACACACACACATCTATAGAGTTGAGATCTCTTGTAAAAACTCACATGGTATCAGAGCCAGGTTCATCAGAACCTGAGCTGTAGCTTCCGCAAATCACTTGCTCTCACCTCAGCTCAAATCCAAACCATTGAAGCTGTCTCCATACTGTTCTGTTCTTTTGAAGAAGAAAGATTGAAGCTTGGCGATTCCTGGTAGTTCCTTATCCTGTTCTCTTCCTGCCCAGATGGTGATGCTCTTTGGAAGCAAAGGTGTATGGAGAAGGCCTAGCTATCCTTGTTCCAAAGCGCCCTGTCCAAGAGAAGATTACATCCGGTTCCAAAAGAAATGGTGTCAAGAGCTTGGCGCCTAGTAGAGATGAAGAAAGGAGGGGTCTTTGAGCTGGTGGTACAAGATGGTGGCCATGAACTGAAGGAGAAGGAGGTGGGTGACGATCCATGCTCTCTGATCCAACAAAGACATGACCTTTAGCCATGGAGATTCAAGAAACCAGTGCTGGTTTCTTGGCTGTAAGCAAAACGTTTTCCCATCTTGATATTGAGCTTGTGTGTTGATTAACAGGTTGTGTTGTGTGTGATTGTTGGTTCCTGTGGATGTTTAAAGATTGCTAAAAGGTTTTAGAATCTGTCCCAGGATGCATAAGAGTATTGTTAAGTGGTTGAGAGTGTTTTTAGAAAATGCTTAGAGAGTTGTTTAAAAATTGCTTGCCTGATTCTTAATGAAATGTCTTGTTAGGATGGTAGATGTGTTATCTTATCCAGCTTGCATTCATGTATAGAAATCACTTAAGGTTGAAGCTTGGTGTGTGAGATTGAATATGCTTAGCTCCGGTTCATAATGGTGCATGATAGGATTGTTTAATCTGCTTGCATACATGGATTGAAACTGATTAAAGCTGTTGCATATAGTCTTGAAGATTAGTATGTATGGACTTTAAAGCTAAAGGTTCTTTAAAGAGGATACATACTGTCTAGTAGCTACCTTACATTGAGGCATTAGATTCATGTCTAATAGCTGAGTAAAGGAGTTTTAAAAATTTGCCTAGTAGCTTGCATTGATTCTGTTTGATCTTGCTTTTACTTGGAGAGGAAAGCTTGCAAAGAGGGGAACTTGATCATACTTGTTTTCAATCTGTTGCAAAGCTTAAGACATTGGAGATCAATCTTGATGATTAGTCAAGATGTGATCCCAATGCACTTGTTTCTGATCTTTGCTGGAGTTTGAGTGATGTTTCAGGTTCACAAGGAGTGTTCTTGGTTCACCATCCATCCAAGTTGAAAGAGGCAGAATGTGTTGCCATTGTGGGTACAATGGAGAAGAGTAAAGATAGTGGTGATGCGCCACAAGTGTTTGGAGTCACTGAAGCTCACCTTGCAAGCTTGGATCCCAAGTCTCAATCCAAGCTTGAGGAGGGGAGTTAAGTGAGCTTCCAAGCGATTTAGAAGAGCCATTGCAAGCAACTGAAGAAGAAGTCATTTGGGTCTAGGCAGTGGCGTGTCTAGGCAAGAGAGTATTCAGAGTACTCTTGGCTGTGAGAAGATGAAGACTCTATCAGGGCGGCTTCTAGTGTGAGGTGACTGAAGAGGGAGAAGCTTCCACAAGCATTCCATACAAAGATGGCGAGTTCAAGGGGTTGCAATGGTGTGAAGATAAGTGATCATGTAAGCTATCCTTCCAAGCTTGACTTGTTCCACATGGTCAAGCTTGAGGGGGAGTGTTGAGACTTACATGATCTGAGAGTACTTGGTGGTTATTCAAGAAGAGGAGCAGATCAGTTATGAAGCACAATGAAGGATGTGGAGGCAATCTCCAATGCGGTCTCTAGAGTGAGATGGTTGGTATCACAGACTGAAGCATCTTATCATGAAGGCTTCAGTAACTTGGTGGTGACTCATGAAGAAGAAGCAACCAAGACTCAGCTTGTATCTATCAAGGAAGATCTGGTAGTCCGAGCACTTGATCACAACAGGAAGGTTGTGAGAAAGGGGGAGAGACCAAGATCTATCTGAAGAAGAGTACAAGAAGTGTTAGTGATGGGCAAAGGAGTGGTGATCTACCTTGCATCACATGAGGGCCATGATCCAGAGTCTTTGTGTCCCTTACATTGTTGGTAAGGCACAAAGACTCACTGGCCAATCCCTAGGCCTTGGAGACTTTACTCTTTTTCCCTCATCAAGGTTTTGTCCCAAAGGGTTTTCCTTGGTGAGGTTTTTAATGAGGAAGTTCTTCAAGGTTCCAAGCTTGACTTAGGATCACTAGAGTCAAGCTTGAGGGGGAGTGTTAACTTGAAGAAAAGAAATGAGTATTGAGATGAAGAGTTCAACCAAGCTTCAGAAGGAATCTGAAGTGATTATCAAGTTAAGTAAAGTCCAAGAAGGGCTTATAGAGAAGAGTGGATGATAATGGAGGAGTTTGGATGGATTTGGAGTAGATGGTGTAATAGTGTATAGTGAGAAAGCACTATACACTATTCAGGAAGTACTATCCACTATTTGGGAAGTCTTGGATCACAAGTGAGAGTGATGGACTGACATTTTAGATATTAGAAAGAGTTTAAAGATATTGAGAGAGTTTGTGAATCAAAGATCTAAGAGTTTAAGAACAAAGAAATCATCTTTTACTATTTGAGAGCTCATACAGCATAATTATTATTAATTAGTTGAGATTACAAATATATAGAGAGAAGTAAGGGTTTGCGCAAAAGCTAAAGAGAAAACACTATGCTAAGCATGTGAGGTCAACATGGCAAGGCAACAACATGATCAAGAGGTGACTGCTGGAGTAGAGAGTGGTGCTCAATCTAGTGAAGATGAGCAAAGAGAAGCTACTTCTACTGGTTCAGATACTCAGTCCAGTGAAGATTGGGGAGAAGATTCTGGTGGATCAAATGAGAGTGGTGATCAAGCTGAGGAACAAGAGCCACAAGAAGAGGAACATGTGCAGGAGTTAAGGAGAAGCACTAGAGTGAAGAGAGATCCCTCCAACTGGGTAAACACAAGAGTGTACTACAATGCCCAGGCTGTGGAACATCCCTCTCAAGCTGTGTGTTCCTTTGCAGAGTTTCCGGATGATCATGTAGCTTTCACAGTGAGCTTGGATGAGTGTTACATCCCGAGGACTTATGAGGAAGCTGTAGCTATAAAAGAATGGAGAGAATCAGTGGCTGATGAGTCTGGAGCTATGATTAAAAATGAAACTTGGTATGAGAGTGAGCTACCTAAAGGGAAGAAGGCAGTGACTAGTAAATGGGTGTTCACAATCAAGTTCTATCCTGATGGGAGAATAGAGAGGCGCAAGTCTAGGCTGGTGGCAAGGGGATTTACTCAGACATATGGTGAGGACTATGTGGAGACCTTTGCACCAGTGGCTAAACTCCATACTATCAGGATTGTACTGTCTCTAGCTGTGAATCTTGAGTGGGATTTGTGGCAGATGGATGTGAAGAATGCATTTCTTCAAGGAGAATTGGAAGATGAGGTGTATATGCATCCACCACCAGGTCTTGAGCATCTAGTCAAGAAGGGCAATGTGCTGAGGTTAAAGAAAGCTATCTATGGTCTTAAGCAGTCTCCAAGGGCGTGGTACAATAAGCTAAGCACTACACTGAATGGGAGAGGATTCAGGAAGTCAGAGTTGGATCACACTCTCTTTACCTTAACCACCCCATCTGGCATTATTGTGTTGCTTGTCTATGTTGATGATATCATCATCACAGGAAGTGATAAGGAAGGCATCAAGGCTACAAAGGAGTATCTTAAAGCAAGTTTTGAGATCAAAGACTTGGGAGAAATGAAGTACTTCCTTGGGATTGAGATATGCAGATCAAAGGAAGGGTTGTTTCTGTCTCAAAGGAAGTATGTGATTGATCTCTTGAAAGGAGCTGATGCATATGGGGGAAAGACAGCAAAGATGCCAATGGAGGATGGTTACAAGGTTCCACGTGAGGGGGAGATTGAGGATAGCAAGCCATTTCATGATCCTAAGCTATACAGAAAGATAGTGGGGAAACTGATCTACCTTACCATCACAAGACCTGATGTGTGCTTTGCGGTGAATCAAGTGAGTCAGCACATGCAAGTTCCTAAGGAGCATCATTGGAGAATGGTGGAAAGGATCTTGATGTATCTGAATGGAACGACTGGGCTTGGAGTTTGGATGGGATGTAACAAGAGTACTGAGGTTGTAGGCTACTGTGATGCGGATTGGGCTGGAGACCGAGCAGACAGAAGATCAACAACCGGCTATTGTACATTCATTGGAGGTAATCTTGTCACATGGAAGAGCAAGAAGCAGAAGGTGGTGTCTTGTTCTAGTGCTGAGGCTGAGTATAGAGCTATGCTTAAGCTCACTAATGAGCTAGTATGGATCAAGGGGATTCTGAAGCATTTGGAGATTGAGCAAGCAACTCCAATGGTTATGCACTGTGATAATCAAGCCGCCATCCATATAGCCTCTAACTCAGTGTTCCATGAGAGAACCAAGCACATTGAGGTGGATTGTCACAAGGTGAGGCAGATGATGATACTTGGGGTGATTCTGCCTTGTTACACTAGGAGTGAGGATCAGTTGGCTGATGTGTTCACAAAGGCAGCAAGGCAAAAGACAATGGAGTCCATTCATATCAGATTGGGGCTCATTGATCTTTCGCCTAAGCACTAGTTTATACACTCTCCTGATCATGTGATCTCTACTCTTTCCTCATTAAGGTTTTGTCCCAATGGGTTTTCTTTAATGAGGTTTTAACGAGGGAGAACTCATGATCCTTCCAAGCTTGACTTGTTTCACATGGTCAAGCTTGAGGGGGAGTGTTGAGATGAGATGCTAAGAAGAGAATGTTGAGATGAGATGCTAAGAAGAGAAGAGAAGAAGAGTTAAGCATATTTGGAGATGGCACTATTACAGTAACTTTTATTTACCACAGTAAAATAAAAGTTACTGCTCAGTTAAAGGTACAAGGAAGTTACCTTGATGGTGAGAAGAGATGGCAAGTGCTTTGGACTAAGGAAGAGTCTATGAATAGTGATCAGACCGTTGTGGTCTGTGTGGAGGAAGAGAGGCTCACATAAGACAGCTTTGGACAGGCTGTAAAGGTCCAAAGCATGTGAGCTCTCTCAGCCTTTCATTTCAAACCAGCCAGCCTTGCCATGTTGACCTCACATGCTTAGCATAGTGTTTTCTCTTTAGCTTTTGCGCAAACCCTTACTTCTCTCTATATATTTGTAATCTCAACTCATTAATAATAATTATGCTGTATGAGCTCTCAAATAGTAAAAGATGATTTCTTTGTTCTTAAACTCCTTGATTTTGAGATTCAGTTCCATTCCCCCTCTCATGATCAAGAGGAGTTGTTCTCACAGCTTCACCATGCTGGTTGGAAGGCTCTCTTCTTCCAGAACTCGGATCCAGGGATACTCCTATCCCTAACCTCTCCAACATCACTCTCAGTGTTGTTGCCCTATCAGATGGAGCTTGAGACAAATCCTTCAAATTTTCCCACTCCTTTTCTTCATAATACCCTTTAGTTTCAACAAACTTCACTTCTCTAGACACCATCACTCTCTTTTCTTCAGGATCATAACACTTATAACCCTTTTGTGTGATGGAGTATCCAATGAACATAGCTTTGGTACTCTTGGCTTCCAACTTGTTCCTCAGTTCTCCTGGAGTCATCACATAGCACACACATCCAAATACCCTTAGATGATCAATGAAAGGCTTCTTCTTATTCAACACCTCAAATGGAGACACATCATTCAGAATCTTTGTTGGGACCCGGTTGATAAGATAGCAAGCAGTTTGCACAGCATCTCCCCAAAATCTCTTTGGGACATTTGCATGAAACATCATCGATCTTGCAACCTCCATTAAGTGCCTATTCTTCCTCTCAGCTACACCATTCTGCTGTGGTGTATAAGAACAACTAGTCTGGTGCACAATCCCATTCTTGGCTAGATGGCTCTTGAATGCATTGCTGATGTATTCACCTCCATTATCTGACCTCAATATCTTCACCGAAGCATTGTATTGATTGGATACATATGCTTGGAAGTTCATAAATGCCTCCAACACCCTGCCCTTAGATGGAAGCAATGTTAGCCAAGTATACTTTGACTTCTCATCAATGAAAGTCACAAAGTATTTCTGGCTATCTCTAGACATGCATGGAGCAGTCCACACATCCGAGTGAACTAGATCAAAGCAATGCTCATAGGTTGTCTCTGAAGTTGGGAACACTGTCCTACAATGCTTCCCTAGAATGCATGCTTCACACTCCAAATGGTTTAATGACATGTTAGGCATTACCAATCCCATAGCACGAGCGTGTGGATGTCCTAGCCTTGCATGCCAAATCATGTTGTCCACTTTCTCAGCAGCACTGCTCAAACACATAGGATCAGGAGACTCCTTGGTCACAAGGAGATGGTATAGCTGATTCTTGCTATCACCTCTACCAATGACTCTTCCAGTCTTTAAGTCTTGAAACTCCACCTCTTCTGGCCTGAATACTACTTGACAATGTGATTTTATGAAGATTAAAAGAGGTTTGTGATGAGAATTAAGAACAAGTGTGAGTAATTAGTATCAAACCGAGAGAGAGAGAGAGAGAGAGATAAGAGAGAGAGGAGTGTTGCGAGAGTTTAAGAGAGAAAGAGATAAGAGGAATTCATATTTCCTTAGATTGATTAATTGTGTGATACAACCTATTTAAAGGCAAACAAGACATTGCAACTTGCAATGAGGTAAATAATAAACAATGAGAGGAAGTACAGAAAAGATTAAACAATGAGGAGTGAGTTCTGGCGTGGTCAGGCTCGTGCAGCTGAGGGAAAGTGACAGCTCCCAACGGTTCACTCTGCCTTGATCTTCCTTAGCCAGCCCGTGACTCTTCTCCAACGTCTCTCTTCTCTTTGTGTCGACATCCTTCACATTTCTAGTACATTTAAATCATGTGCTTCTTATGTCTAAGTCCTCAACGTGCCTTGCAAGCCACGTTAGGGTAGATCACACATGTTGCACTAAAACTGCACCATTGATCATTCTCATGCATGTCTTGTTCTCTCCTTCATAGTCTTGTATCTTGCTTCATGTCAACACTCCCCCTCAAGCTTGACCATAGGGATTGATCAAGCTTGGAAACCATGAAGCATTCCCTCATTAAAACCTTTACTTGGAAAAACCACTTGGGATAAAAACCAAGCAAAGGAAAAAGAGTAGAATCCTTCATGGCTAAGGGGATCAGTGACAAGTGAGGTCTATGAGTCCAAGCTTAGGATGAATGAACTCACAAACCTTGCTACTGGCTGCCTTGGTGAAGATATCAGCTAGTTGATCCTCACTCCTAGTATAGCATGGAAGTATCACTAGCTGCTCCACTGCTTGTCTCACTTTGTGGCAGTCCACTTCTATATGCTTAGTCCTCTCATGAAAGACTGAGTTGCTTGCAATGTGTATGGCTGCTTGGTTGTCACAATGCATGGTCATTGGTGTACTGATCTCAATGCCCAAATCCTTGAGTAGACCCTTGATCCATATCAGTTCACTGGTAAGTTTCCTCATTGCTCTATATTCTGCTTCAGCACTTGAGCAAGACACTACTTTTTGCTTCTTGCTTTTCCATGTGACCAGATTCCCTCCAATGAATGTACAATAACCTGTGGTTGATCTTCTATCTACTCTGTCTCCAGCCCAATCAGCATCACAATACCCCACAACTTCAGTGCTCTTGTTACACGCCATCCAAACTCCTTGACCTGGCGCCTCTCTTAAGTATCTCAAGATCCTTTCTACCATGTTCCAATGATGCACCTTAGGAGCTCCCATGTGTTGACTCACTTGATTCACAGCAAAGCACACATCTGGTCTGGTAATGGTCAAGTAGATGAGCTTGCCCACCATTCTTCTATACTTCTTGACATCTTGAAATGGAGTAGCTTCATACTCCCCCTCTCGCAGCACCTTGTAGCCTTCTTCCAATGGTGTTTTGGCCTGTCTACTTCCAATGGTTCCTGCCTCATTCAAGATATCAAGTGTGTACTTCCTTTGAGATATGAACAGCCCCTCTTTAGAGCGGCAAAATTCAATCCCTAGGAAGTACTTTAACTCTCCCAAATCCTTAATATCAAAAGTAGATTTGAGAAATGATTTAGTAGAGAGGATACCTTCCTTGTTGCTACCAGTGATGATTATGTCATCAACATATACCAGTATGACTATGATGCCTTCCTTGCTGGTGAGAGTGAATAGAGAATGGTCTGCTTGAGACTTCACAAAGCCTCTTCCATTCAATGTTGAGCTTAGCTTGTGGTACCATGCTCTTGGAGATTGTTTCAATCCGTAGATGGCCTTCCTGAGTCTAAGCACATTTCCTGGTTTCACCATGTCTTCAAGGCCAGGAGGAGGTCTCATGTATACTTCATCATCTAACTCTCCTTGAAGAAATGCATTCTTCACATCCATTTGCCACAAGTCCCACTCCAAGTTGACCGCAAGTGAGAGTAGAATTCTTATGGTGTGCAGTTTTGCCACTGGTGCAAATGTATCTAGGTAATCTTCACCATATACTTGAGTGTAGCCTCTTGCCACCAGTCTGGTTTTCTTCCTCTCTGGCTTTCCATTGGCTCCATACTTGATTGTGAAGAGAAGCCGGCTTGTCACTGCTTTCTTCCCTTTGGGAAGCTCACTTTCAAAGTATGTTCCATTCTTTTCCATAGCTCCCATCTCATCTCCAACAGATGCTCCCCACTCCTCATCTTGCATAGCTTCCTCATATGTCTTTGGAATCCATTCTTGATCCAATTCAGTGATGAAAGCTTGATGCTCTGCTGGGTAGTGAGCTAGTGAGCATACTGCACTGATGGGATGTGCCACAGCTTTAGCATTGAAGTAAACCCTTGTGTTGATCCAATCTGAGGCTGGTCTCCTGTTCCTTGTACTCCTTCTCAAGGTTTGTATCTGATCAGCTTGATTGTTGTCACTTGGTTCCTCATGAGTTTCAGTGGCTGCTTGTGGTTGAGATTCCATCTCTTCTTGATCATGAGATACTCCTGAGTTCTCTTCAGGCTGAGCTTGCGCAGATTGATCATCTCCATGGCCCCCTTCATGATCATGATGAGATACTCCACCATCTTCTACTACTTCTTCAGCAGCCTGAGTGGGGGTCTCCCTGACCTTTTCTGGTTCCTTTGGTAGACTGATGCCAAGTCTCTCCATAATGATTCTCAGGTTGTTAGCTCTATCAGTGGCTGATTGAGAAAGATCCTTGAGTTCATCCCAACTCTTTTCATCATAGTAGCCTGTTGATTCCATGAACTTAACATCCCTTGATACCAGAACTCTTCTAGTCTCTGGTACATAACATTTGTAACCCTTCTGGTGAGTTGAATACCCAATGAACATTGCCTTTCTACTCTTGGCCTCCAGCTTGTTTCTGAGCTCTCCTGGAATCAAAACAAAACACACACACCCAAACACACGCAAGTGATCTATGGATGACTTAGTTTTGTTCAATACCTCATATGGAGTGGCATTGTGAAGAATTCTTGTTGGCGTGCGGTTGATAAGATAAGCAGCAGTAACCACTGCATCTCCCCAAAACCTCTTAGGCACATTTGAGTGAAACATCATGCTCCTGGCCACTTCCATCAAGTGTCTATTCTTCCTTTCTGCCACACCATTTTGTTGAGGTGTGTAAGGACAGCTGGTTTGGTGTATGATTCCGTGAGAAGCTAAGTGTTGTTTGAAGGCTGTGCTAGTGTATTCACCACCATTATCTGATCTAAGAATTTTAATCTTAACATTGAAATGGTTAGTGACATAATTCTGAAAGTTTTTAAAGGCTTCTAGCACCCTATCTTTTGATTGCAACAAAGTGATCCAAGTGTACTTAGACTTTTCATCTATAAAAGTCACAAAGTACTTATGCTGTTCTCTAGATGCACATGGAGCAGTCCATACATCAGAATGGATTAAATCAAAGCAATTATCATAGATGGTCATTGATTTAGGAAACACATTTCTACAATGTTTTCCTAATATACAGGCCTCACAATCACTTTTAAAAGAAATACTAGGCAACAGGATGTTCAAAGCATGAGAATGAGGATGTCCTAGTCTAGCATGCCATATTACATCTTTAGGGAATTCAGAAACAGAATTAAAATAGCAAGATAAATCAGAAGCTGGTCTTGTGTCCTCAAGCAAGTACAAGTCTCCCTTGGTAACACCTTTGCCAAGCAACTTACTAGAATCAATATCCTGAAAATACACACTGTTAGGCCTGAAAGTAACTTGACAATTCAAATCATTAGTTACTCTTTTAACTGACAGCAAGTTAGATGCAAATGTGGGCATATAAAAAGCTTTAGACACTTTGTCAAACAGTTTGAGATCACCAACTCCTTCTATTGGAATTTTATCTCCATTGGCTATCATCACATTTCCTAAGGCAGGTTCAATGTTTTTAATCAAGCTTAAATCACTAATCATATGGTGTGATGCACCAGAATCAATAATCAGAGGTTTAGCAGTTTTAAAAACACTCATAGAACTACCAACAGTGTGATATGCACTAAGAGAAGTACCAAGAGTTTTAGGTATACCAGATTCTTTTAGGGCCTTGATGAAAGCACTTAAGTCAGACTTTGTGATGATCTCATCTAGATTGGCCCTTGGTGTAGCATACACTGATGCAGAGGTCATGGCACTCCCCACGCCACTGCTGCTTGCTCCCATAGGGTGTGGTGTGGTTGGCTCTGCTCCATCAGTTGAGAGATTGGCTCTTGCATCCTGATGCTGGGGGCGAGTCTCTCTGAACTTGTTTGGCTTCAAGTGGGGATGAAGAAGCCAGCACTTGTCCTTTAGGTGACCTCTCTTCTTGCAATGGTCACAGATCAAGGCTTTCTTCTCCTCTTGCTTGTATGCCTTGTTAGCCACAGCTTCTTCAGCTTGGTGTGCCATGTTTAGGTCTCCTTTGTTACCAAACAAGCCCACTGATCCTTCCTCCTTCTGGATTTGAGCACATACTTCATCCAGGTCAGGGAGCTTGTCAGATCTCAAGATGTGCTTAATCAAGCTACCATAAGATGGACTGAGAGTGAGTAGCAGTCCAAACACTTTATCCTCTTCACGCCTGGTTAAGAGAGTGGTAGGATCAGTTGTGTGTGGCCTTAGTATCTCCATCTCTGCCCAAAGAGACCTGAACTTGCCAAAGTGAGGTTGAAACTCCCCATCTCCTTGGTTGAGAGCGCCAATGGCCCTTTTCACTTCAAATACTCTAGTGAGGTTGGAAACATTTCCATACACTTTGTAGAGAGTATCCCACAGCTGCTTGGTAGTCTCACAGTATGAGTAAGACTCCATTATTGCTGGTTCAAGAGAGCTGAGGAGAGCTGAGAGCACCATGAGATCTTCTTGATTCCATTTGTCTTCATCAGCTATCACCACCACCTCTTTTCCATCTTCTCCTTGAGTGGTTTGTTTTGGAGTAGCCTCTGTTGTGGCATACTTCCATAAACCTCTTCCACCAAGAGCTCTCTTCACCATCCTTGCCCAAAAGAGGTAGTTAACCCCCTTCAAGGTCACAGGTATGTTGAGATGTTTGTTGTTGTTGTTGTTGCTTTCTTCCATTTTCTTCAACTCGCCAAGAACACTTCAAGAACAGGAGAGAGAAATTTTTGAAAGAAAGAGATTTAAAACAAGAACAGAGTGTTTGCGGAAGTTAGATTTGGTTTGAAGAGCTTTGTTGCTCTGATACCATGTGATTTTATGAAGATTAAAAGAGGTTTGTGATGAGAATTAAGAACAAGTGTGAGTAATTAGTATCAAACCGAGAGAGAGAGAGATAAGAGAGAGAGGAGTGTTGCGAGAGTTTAAGAGAGAAAGAGATAAGAGGAATTCATATTTCCTTAGATTGATTAATTGTGTGATACAACCTATTTAAAGGCAAACAAGACATTGCAACTTGCAATGAGGTAAATAATAAACAATGAGAGGAAGTACAGAAAAGATTAAACAATGAGGAGTGAGTTCTGGCGTGGTCAGGCTCGTGCAGCTGAGGGAAAGTGACAGCTCCCAACGGTTCACTCTGCCTTGATCTTCCTTAGCCAGCCCGTGACTCTTCTCCAACGTCTCTCTTCTCTTTGTGTCGACATCCTTCACATTTCTAGTACATTTAAATCATGTGCTTCTTATGTCTAAGTCCTCAACGTGCCTTGCAAGCCACGTTAGGGTAGATCACACATGTTGCACTAAAACTGCACCATTGATCATTCTCATGCATGTCTTGTTCTCTCCTTCATAGTCTTGTATCTTGCTTCATGTCAACACTAATTAGTGGAGAATAACCAGGAAGTCGAATAAATCTCATAGGAGTTGTGAGGAAGAAGATATCCCACTTTCTATCCAGAT
>NW_026617507.1:0-16853 GCF_000801105.2 Raphanus sativus | reverse complement strand
ATTTGTTTTTGCATTTTTATAAATATAGATGTTAGACACTAAAAGTTCTGGTTCTCAATGTTTCTGCGATAGTCTTAAAAGTTATAGTTAGGAAAGTCCACTCGCTTTTGACGTCTCATTACATATCCTTAACCTTCAAAACTCTACCTAATTATTTAAATATTTCAAAATCTTTTATAAAAGTAAGAAACTGATCAGGAGACCAATAATAATAATAAGTTGATGTAATAGTATAGAGTTAAAACTTTCTATTGTTTTATTGATGAAATATACATTTTGCTGCCTCTATATTTTGGTTTTATATGTTTTCTTTCGAGGTCACCTGCTCCTATTGATCAATAGAACAAGGTTACTGACATAACAACTACATGAAGTGTTAAAAATTATTTACATGACAAATTTAAATTTTAGCCAAACATGATACTTACCCATTCGGCTCTTCCTTGTGTTACACGTTCCTACTTTAAAAACTTATAATACATCATAACTAAAAATATATATATGTAAACTAAAACCAAATTTACATAGATTTATTTTGTAGAACCACAAAGAAGTAACTGTTTTGAAAACATTGATAAAAATCATGGTATTAGACAAACATACAAGTTATCGGAGTGGCCCTTTTTCTTAATAAGCTGGTTTGCACAATCCAACACGTTGACATTACTTACTTTTGTAAAAAAAAAAAATTCTTTCTATTAAATTAATTAATAATTATAATTCGATGAATGATGCAAATCCTCAATTGAAAAAGCAGCAGAGTATTATTTTTATTTTTGACCAAAGAGTATTGCTTTTTCTTTATTTTATTTCTCACGTTGTTTTATAAAAAAGCTGACTAGGTGGAACTTGAACCCGAAAGATGGACTGTAGTAACAGGATTGCTAACACCGTATTGCATATGCTAAAGATGTCAAAATCGTAATGTTAGCATGTGGAAGAAAGCTTGGACACTTTTAAACATGTATATTAATACTCTAGTAATACTCCAAAAGAAAGCGATTAAGCTCATCTACATGAAACAGGTTGAATAAATCTATATAAAAATAAAATATTTAATATATGAACAAGTTAAATCATATAATATATGTATAGAATTTGTGAGTAACGAGCAACGACGAGGTAATAACTAATAACTCATGAGCCACAACATAATAAAAGTGGTATAATACTGTCATACACAAGAGCATACAAAACACACATATCAGCTCATTGTTTTTAGTCTGAGTGATACTTTTAATGTGAAAATAATGACAAACATCTTAGGGTGGGATCAACGGGACAATGAACTTTTTGGGTTAGATCTCCGACACTCTTGTAACCACTAATTTGTCATTGCATGGTTTTAAATTCTTTAACAATTCCACCTAAATTTGAATTTAAGAGATGAGACAATTGTTGAAAATTTTCTGCATTGGACACCTTCCTCACGAAACAATATTAAAATGCCACTATACACATATACATAGGAGATGCAGTATATTTTAATGAGACATTGAACCTGATAAAGAGGAAAAGAATCCCCATGTGCTATACAGATAACATTTATTGTTTTGCTAATAAATTCCAGACCCTTACTTAACTGTCCATCTAAATAAAAACTATACAATCAAAAAGTTGTAAAATATTATAATGTCTTTTAAGCAAAACCATCCGAAAATGATTCCATTCAAATGAAGCCTTCATATTTTGTTAAGGACTTGAACACTTATTTAGGTCAAATCTCATAAAGAGTTGTTTCCAGTACTACAACTTTACTTAACCGGTTTTATACTTAACTTGTTACTGACCAATTTTCTAGCGTATAAAATATTTTTAAATTAACGCTTTAATCCTTCCATGGAGTTTACCAACAATTGATTGCATAGTCACCTCAGAAGTATACAAAATCTATAAACATACAAATATTCTCTCTACTTTTGTTTCAACTCTACAGTTTGCTGATTTAGATAAACTCATAATAGGCTTGAGATTGCAACTCATAAGCCTTTTAACAAAAGCAAGTGTTTGTTTTCTATTAATCTCGGCCCATCGTTAGCTAAAAGCCCGTTTGTATAGATACCCAAACGCTTTCTACAAACGCCGCGTCCCAGAGACGGTACCTTGCGTTTTATAGACAAACGCGGAAAAACAGAAGTAAACGATTCTGTAAGAGAAACAGACGAAACCTCATATCAAAAGAGTCGGAGACTTGCAGGTTTCGTGTGGAACAAACCCTTCCCTTCCCTCTCTCTCTGTCTCGACTTGATTGAATGAGAAACCCTCCTCCTCCGTCACTGCTCTCCCTCACCGTCAAGGCCGCCGTGTTAAACATCTCACGCATCAACGATCTATCGCACCTTCCTGATCACATCGTCCTTGATCTCTTCGAGGTATGAACAAAAAAAGAAAGACCCTTCATCTCAATTCTCCTTTTTGATCAGTTGTGTGTTCTGGTTTTTTCGAATTCAGTGTAAAGTTTAGAGCTTTGGCTCAGAATACTTTATTTGATGTGTAATTGATTGGTTAGTAATCATCAGGTTTAGCTATCAAACAGTTAGTAGATGGTGTGTTTCTGATTGATTGTTTTTAGGGGATATTGAAAGCTGGGAAATTGAATGAGAGAGTTTTGAGAGTCTTTATGGCATCTGGAAACGAAGATGTTCTTGCTTATATCGACGCACTTAAGATTAAAATCGACCTTACTCCCATTGTTCCTACTCGTAAGTCTCTTTAGTCCTTCCTTTACATGAATGAATGTTAAAAGCTTCGTCATACGTGTTTGTTGAAAGTTTGTTGGGTTTTTTTTAACACTTGTAGGATGTGATGAGGAATTTATAATGAACTGGACTAGACGCTAAGTTGATTTATGATGATGGCGATGACCGGTGTTTGGAAGCTCTTGATCCTATGTGTTAGAAAAGGTCGGTTTCCTAATTGTATATTTCGGATCAACAATCTTAGAGAAGTGAAGATAACATTTACAGATTGAAAGTCTGTTTCTTCTTCTTTTTTCTTATTGTGTGTAAATATTAACAGAAATGTTTTTTTTTTTCCCGTTCCCATGAAGTCGTTATGGAATCTTGGAAGCTTATTATTTGCTGCAGGAGTTATGTCATATAAGTTTTTCTAAAAGCCCTCTTATCATGATCCATGTAGCTGTAACCTCTTTGCTCTTCATCCTCATGTCTCTCAGCTTCTCTGTTTGCTTCTTGGCTTATCTACTTTGTAGAGAATCCAATTAGCTCTCACTAGTAAGCAAAAATACCACTTGGCAAAGTTCTCCATCTTTCCTCTGATAAGATTCAGTTGGGGTAGCCACACGAGACTTCAATTGAAATAATGATAAAAGTTTACTTGAGTTGAGACTGTCGTTCCAGTATATCACTTCTGAACATGTTCATGCTTCAGTAGCCATACATGATGAGTTATGTCATCTTCCGAGCGATATCAAAATTGAAATCTAACAACAAGGCTATTAAAGACTTAGATCTAACAACATGGCTATTAATTAAAGTGTTTTATTACGAAAGTACACATCAAAATCATTTACACTACAAATGACTCTCTGATTAGCTAGTTAAATTCACCTGGTCAAACATGTTTGAGTTTCTCGTCTCCTTACATCGATGAGGCAAATATTCCGACAAAAAGAAAACAAATATACTCCCGATTCTCTTTTTTTTTTTCTTAAAAGGTGAAACACAAAAGAAAACAAAAGAAGATACGCTCTCTGACTCGTCCTCTGACTCAGTTATTCCCTCCTTTCATTCCTCCCAGGACGAATCAACGAGCTTCCTCAGATTTAGAGAGAGAGAGAGAGAGTGAGAGAGAATGGCAAAGAAAGCGTTTTGTAAGAAGAAAATAAAACTTCTCTTTCTTTAACTTCATTTGAATCAAAAAAGCGTTTTGTTTCTCTCGATCTTCAGCTTCTTCTTCTTCTTCTTGTAATGGAGTTGAAGAAGGACAAGCTTCTTATGTAATTTTATTTTTCCCATATATTAAGCTTTCTCTTGTTTTTTTTGTTTTGATAATACATAAAAGTGGAGTTCTTTTTTTATTATACCTAATCACTATTTAGGGTTTAGTCTCCAGATCAAAAACATTTGTTTGATTAATTTTTTTTGCAGGTTCTACTCAGATGGTAAAGGAAGCAACTGGCCAGTGAATGATCAAATGTCCAAATCATACAAACTCTCTTTACCTCCTGATAACCTCTTGTCCGCCAATAGAATCACTAGATACACTGACAACAACAACAACAAGTCCAACAACTCCTCTAAACTCCCATGGTACAAGACCATTCTCGATCCAGGAAGCGAGATCGTCTTGAAATGGAACTGGGTCTTCATCCTCTCGTGCATGCTCGCTCTCTTCATCGACCCTCTATACTTCTTCGTCCCAGCCATCGGCGGAAACAGAGACTACCCTTGCGCAAGAACCGACACCAACCTCAGAATCATCGTCACGTTCTTCAGAACCATCGCCGACCTCTTCTACCTGCTCCACATTTTCGTCAAGTTCAGGACGGGTTTCGTCGCTCCCAACTCGAGCACCAGAGTGTTCGGCAGAGGCGAGCTCGTGATGGATACTAAAGCTATCGCTTGGAGGTATCTCAAGTCTGACTTCGTCGTTGATCTCGTTGCGACGCTGCCGCTTCCTCAGTTGGTTATCTGGTTTGTTATGCCGGCCACGAGGATCTACCGGTTTGATCATAGCAACAACAATCTCGCTCTGATTGTGCTTTTACAGTACATACCTAGATTCTATCTGATCATTCCTTTGAGCTCTCAGATCGTTAAAGCTACTGGTGTGGTTACAAAGACTGCTTGGGCTGGAGCTGCTTATAACCTCTTGCTATACATGCTAGCTAGTCATGTATGTATCCCTTTCCTTCGGCGGGCGCCTAGACCGATTTTTTTGAGCGCCTAAACCGATAATTTTTTAAAAATCGTTTTGTTCGGTCTTAGACCAATTTTTAGAACACTGGTGATTGATTATAATAGGTAAACATAGCTCTAAGCTGGTTTTTGTTTTGGTGCAGGTGCTTGGTGCAGCTTGGTATATATTATCATTTGATAGATACACATCATGCTGGAAATCAAGATGCAACAAAGAATCTGATGGAGTCAATTGTTATCTATATTACCTAGATTGTGATTCACTCTATGACGCTAGGCAGCTACAATGGGCTAATGTCACAAAAGTGTTTAAACTCTGCGATGCACGGAAGGGGGAGTTCAAGTATGGGATGTTCGAGAATGCAATCACTAAGAAGGTTTTGTCTTCGAACTTTAGCGAGAGGTATTTCTACTGTTTGTGGTGGGGACTGCAACAGCTTAGGTAAAATCATCAAAACTTTACATGTCAAAATTCTGTTACAAGTTTCTGATGTTTTATTATCGTATCTCAGTTCTTATGGACAGAACTTGTCCACGAGCACGTTCATGGTGAAACCACGTTTGCTGTGCTTATTGCAATCTTTGGACTTGTCCTCTTTGCTCATCTCATTGGGAACATGCAGGTATGGATTCTTGA
Organism: Raphanus sativus; assembly: GCF_000801105.2. Taxonomy (NCBI): domain Eukaryota; kingdom Viridiplantae; phylum Streptophyta; class Magnoliopsida; order Brassicales; family Brassicaceae; genus Raphanus; species Raphanus sativus. Next base: position 11,336 of record NW_026617507.1, on the reverse strand, counting down.
CTTCCACTAGCATGGTTGGTTGAACAAGTCTCTAACTGTTAGTGTTATGTTTCTTGATTTGTTTGTTAGACATATTTGCAATCTTTGACTGTACGGCTTGAGGAATGGAGACTGAAGAAGAGAGACACTGAGGAGTGGATGAGACATCGACAGCTTCCTGAAGATTTGAGAAACCGTGTGAGGAGATATGAGCAGTATAAGTGGCTTGCGACAAAGGGAGTGGACGAAGAGATTCTCCTACAAAGTTTACCCACTGATCTTCGCCGTGACATTCAACGTCACCTATGCTTAGACCTTGTTAGAAGAGTAAGTTTTTTTTTTCATTACAATTGGTTTAACTTTACAGTCCAGAGTTTGGCCTGGTTTTATTTTTGGAAACTAGCTGCAATAGTTGCTCTTAGGCCTGCAGGTTCAGTTAGTTGGGGGTTTTTTCGGATGGTTAGTTCGGAATTCGATTAGTTTGGTTCAGCCAAAATCTCACTGAATTGAACCTAAAAAGTTTGGTTTTCGATTAGTTCGGTTTCAAAAATCTATACCAAACTTAACCAAAGCTTTTGAATTCAGTTTAAATTGGTTCAAAATCGAAAAAGTTCGGTTAAGTTCGGTTATTTCGGTTCAGATTTTGGTTAGTTCGGTTCAGAATTTTTGTTAAAATTGGTATAGTTTGCTTCATTTCTTATTTTTTAGAAAACCGAACTATCAGATTAGCTAACCAAAAACCACTTTTTCTTAAATTGCTGAATCGAAGCAAACCTCCTAACCAACATGAACCGAAAACCCAACATTCCGGTTTCGGTTCGGCAGGCCTAGGTTCTCTCATAAGTGTTATTACTACTTCTAATAACTCCAAAAATGTGTGCGTCTTTGAATCATGCAGGTTCCATTTTTCTCTCAAATGGATGATCAGCTGCTTGATGCAATATGCGAGCGTCTGGTTTCTTCTCTGTGTACAGAAGGGACATACCTTGTACGTGAAGGTGAGTTAATCACAGAGATGCTCTTCATCATCAGAGGAAGACTCGAGAGTTCCACAACCAATGGAGGCAGAACCGGTTTCTTCAACTCAATTATACTAAGACCTGGAGATTTCTGCGGCGAAGAGCTTCTTTCTTGGGCTTTACTTCCAAAATCAACCTTGAACTTACCTTCTTCTACTAGAACAGTTAAGGCCTCGGTTGAAGTAGAAGCATTCGCTCTTCGAGCTGAAGATTTGAAGTTTGTTGCTAATCAGTTTAGGAGGCTACACAGCAAGAAGCTTCAACATACTTTTAGATTCTACTCTCATCATTGGAGGAATTGGGCTGCTTGCTTCATACAAGCTGCTTGGCTCAGGTACAAGAGGAGAGCTATGGAGAGTCATCTCACTGCGGTTGAATCAAATCAAAGTGATGAAGAAAAGGAAGTAGAAGTAGGAGGAGAAGAAGAAGAAGAAGAGTGTGTTGGGTCGAGTCCGAAAACAAAAATGAACATTGGTGTTATGGTTTTGGCTTCACGTTTTGCAGCTAATACAAGACGTGGTATTGCAGCTCAGAGACCTCGGTTTAAGAAACCTGAAGATCCTGATTTCTCTGCTGAGCCTGATGATTGACTGATTTTAATAACCAGACAAGAAGCTGACTTAATTTGTTTTGCGTTAACATCTTTTTTAATCTACACTTGGACAACATAACAATATATAGCTTCACTTGCCTTTGACGGATATTGAATCATATAGCAAATATCTATACCTCTAAAATCATAACGCCAGTATTAGTTACTGTTGTGTCTAGAAACCGTTCGGCAAGAAAAACAGTTATTTTCTTGAGCATGTTTTGCATATTCAAAGCTGCCGGATGTGTTTTAATATATGATTGTTATATCTCTGACGTAGTTTTCAGAACTAACAGTTTCATTTCAAAGTTGACGTCTTAGAATTTCTACGCATAGAAGAGTTGCATATTCTATTTATTTTCCTACAAGAGGAGTAGCATATTGTTATGTCTTGGTTCATTCCGCGTTGAGAAACAAAATGCATGGTACGAAAACGGTTGTTTTCTTAACATGTTTTGCATATTGCTATTGGGGCAAAATTCTTATAAAAAGTATAAAGAAAGGTCTATTGATATTGACATAATCTATAGATATAACACAAATGAAACGTTTGGTCCATGGAAAAAAGTTAGGACGTCTAATTTCGTTTTTTATTGACTGAGATGTCGGATCAAATCACAATCTACACATTACAGGATTACATTGCATACATATTGGATTTTCTTTACATATTGGCAACAGGACCGGCTCAAGGTAATGATGGATTCTGAGCAGACGATTTAAAAAGTCTTTTAAATATATTACTTGTTAAGCATCTTTCTAGAAATTTCGACTCCCAAATAATACAGTATAAATTAGTGATCTTGTGCACATGCAGTTAATTATATCAGTTATATGCATTAGCTTTAATGATATTGTCGACAGACGTAAAAATGGTTATATATATGGCCTTAAACATTCTTTTCTGAAATGGAGAAAATGCATTCTAGCTGAATAGTTATTCTATTCTTTTAGTCAGCAATTAAATAGTTATTTTGCAAGTCAATATGATTGTTAATTGTTAAAGATGAGCTACACAATATATATACATCGCATGCATATTTCAAGAGATGCCATGGCAGTTGTACCTAAATGTATAGTTGCTGACTACAAAAGTTAATTTCATGTCCCCTTTCCAAAAAGCTCAAATTCGACATTAGGTTTCAATCATGTAAGGTGGAGATCTGGGATCCCTTTTTGTTATAATACTTATAAATACATACTTATATTCGTAAATCATTATCTTCACGTCCTTTTCATAGGATATATTTAAAACAAATAAAGAAAAAGTTAAATATATAAAACATGAAATAGGTCTTTGAGTAAAGTTGCAGCATTTGCTCATTATTTTATTTTCCACTTGAAGATTTTTCAATTACAGTTACACTATAACATTGCTGTTATTATGGATTTCTTTTTCACTTCAATATCAAGTATTGGCATGGTGCATGATGAATCTTTTGTGTGAGATAAACTGAATCTAGTTTAATATTTAAGAGTTTTCTATACTAGAGTGCCTCATGCCTTGTTCTTACTTTCAGCTGATGATATGTTTAACTATGATGTAAATCCACCGAAAAGGTAGAGAGACAATAAGGTCTATTTTATATATCTAAATAATCGGATGATATAAAGGCATGTTTTGGTTTGTCTTCTACTTGTTCTAGTGCTTCTCTTTGGCTAAACTCCTATTCTTTGAAATTAATAGTAAAGTATATCCGCTTAATTATTTGTTGTCAATAATTAGGTTACGAGCTGCTTTATTTCAAACAAATCCATATTTTTATAATATCGTAAAGGTATCTAATCTATTAATTTAGGGATTATCTACTATTTGAAGTTCTCATTTAAATTTTGGACTCTTTCATAATTGTTGCTAGAATATATGATGTCTCCTATACAATGCAACCTACCAACTTAAATTAAACCAAATCTTAACCAACATAGATTAGTTAAACCTAACCAATAACACTTTTATAATATTTTTGGTTAATCTCTTAATATAATTAGATCTAGGACTGGGCGTTCGGGTAGCCATTCGGGTTTCGGTTCAGTCCATTCGGGTTTCGGGTTTTCGGGGTCAAAGATTTCAGCCCCATTCGGATATTTTTAAATTTCGGTTTGGGTTTGGTTCAGATCTTTACGGGTTCGGTTCGGGTTCAGATAACCCATTTAAAATGTTTTTAAATTTTCAAAATTTATTATATACTTTTGAATTCTATATATATTTAATAAAATATTATATATATGTCTAATATGTATATATATAAATATTACACAAAATATATATAATATTATATACACATATTATATATACCATATATTATTAATTGAAATTTGACAAATCAATTTCCGCCCTTTAGGGCGGGTCCTAATCTAGTTGGATATGCTTTTAATCATGTATACACTAAGTACCACAATACTTCAGCCTTATCTCCACTCCTAAATATTACTAATATATATATCTAAAAGGCTAAGGAAAAAACACTTTTGAAAGCTTTGTCTTCAAGTGTCTACCAGGGAACCTGAGTTATTTTTGTAAAAGCCAAAAACAATTCATGAACATTACAGCAAAATAAAGTTTTTGGAGTAACTCAGAAAATATCATCTTTTTGTGAACTTAGTAAGCGGTCTATCAGAGTTTTAAACCACTAAAGTATCATTACGATTTACGGATATATGCAATCTCGGCAGGAGATTCATTTTCACTAGATGTACTGTTACTACAATACATAAATTGAAAATGGTGTGAAAATTTAATGGAGAAATCCAATAAAATATAAATATAGGCATATTGACCATGTGAAATCACTTGCCCTGCACATTGTTGTTAAGCGGTAGATTTAGCTATAAAAAGTTTTGTACACAAGAATCAACTTATATGAAAGAGATTGTAACTACTGCTTTCATGATAGCTATAAGAAATTAGGTAGGCTTTTAAATGTTCTTGATTACTTATAATAAGTTTGTGGATATGCCTGATGTAATTTTAAATTCAATATAGCAGTCTAAATTGAACATGGAAAGCCATAGCATCATGTAGTTTAGATCACTAGACCAAGTGTCTTAGTCGTTTAATTGTTATCGTACGTTGGTTAGGTTCAAATTTATGATCGGTGGTTGACCGGTTTGTAGGTTGAAGCTTTGAATAAATGGTCATAAATGATAAAATCAAATTATGACCTCAAGAGCACAAAAGGACCGATCACTACGCGTGGTCAGACCGACCGCTATACATTTTGAGTTTTTGAACACGTTCGTCAAAGCTGGTTTGGTAGTGTTCAACTTTGTTTTGAAGTCACAAGTCTCTAAATCGCGTATTGACCGCAAGTGGAACTCAGAGACGGGTTAAATTCCAATGAAATATAAACTCAAAGTCAAGATGTTACTCGAAATCTTAATTTAAACCCTAGGCAATATGAAACATGCAAAGTACTTTTAACATTTGCACCCAAAAAAACATGCAAATTACAAATCCTGTTGTCAATATAGCATTCACTAGAAAAACTTCTGTACATGTTATTTGAGTTTAGTATCAACTATCAAGTAAGAAACACTATCAATCTTCCTAGGATTAATATGATTGATCACTAAAACCGGTTCTCAAAAAATGTACTCTCATTTATCACTACTTTGTTTTAGCCCAAAAGCTTATTTCGAAAGATAAGTTTCCAATAAAATAGATATATACTCCCTCCGCTCTTGAAAGTAGGATTTTTTGGATTTTATTTTTGTTCCACAAAGATATATTTTCTATATTTTTAAGGTACTTTTGTATAGATCATTAATTGTAAATATTTGAACTGGTTAAATTTTATTGGTAGATAGTTGTTGAAAATTGTATAAAAGATAAATAATAAACTAAAATTACCAGTATTTATTATAGTTTTAATAAACGTGAAAACTGTAGAAAATCTTACTTTCAGGAACGGAGGGAGTAGTTATTATAAATGCATAAAAGAATATGAGTTGCGTTTTTAATAAATATTTGGTCCATGAGAGTGGTTGGATTTGCTGCTTTCATTCTAAAAAGGTGAAATAAAGACAAACCACATACTAGCCGAACCCACCTAATATTTAAAAAGTACAACTTTCTACTGAAATCAATGTCCTCTGTATTTACAAAATACTATAATACAGTATAATTTCTTTAAATTCGATATGCTAAGAGACTATAATATATTCCACTAAACTCCAAGAAGAAACATACGAAAGAAAAATCAAATTTACCCTTGAATGAATAAATTAAAATCCACTATATCCCCTATAAGATCTATATTTATTTAACTAATATCTTTATTTGATTGTTTTGTGTGGAAATGTCGATTTTTATATAAGGCTATAAAAGCCTCTCAATTATTATCAGCCGTTGATTCTAGATAATATAAACATTAACCTTTTTCATAACCTCTTTTTTACTGTTTTTACTGTTTAATATATTACCGAACTTTTTCCCTCCCCGCCAAAAACGGTTTGGAGATAATAGAATTTACAACTTTTCCCCTTACCAACTCTTATAATTACGAATTTACCCTTTACTGGGACAAAAAAAAAGGAAAACTTAAACGACCACCGTTGTTACACTACTCGGAAGATAACCTCCGGAGAGTCGACCACTCATATCATCTTCTAGCTCAATCCTAACCACAGAATCTTCCAAAGAATACACTCGAGACTTAACACTATTCAAGCTCGAACCCATTGCTTCATCAAGCCATTCCTCTAAGCTAATCTTGCTGAGCCAAATCGCACCGGCTATTCTCTCCAAAGCATCGTATTCAGTCTCCACCGTTATTCCATCCCCATTAGAGAGACGTTTCTTCAAAGACTCTGCGGTCTTGTTCTTGATCAAACCAAAATCAACAGGTCTAAAGATTATAGCATCGTCAGCTAAAGCCACTAGCGTGTGCACAAAGCTACTACCATCTTCTTGATCATTCTCCACCGTTACATCACTAGACGAATCAAACTCAGCCGCTTCGTTCAGATCAAAACATATCTCCTTCCTCTGCTTCGCCTGGTCACTACAAAGCCAGTTCGGTTTTCGTTTCCGGGTTCTGCAAACAGACAGCCTCAGCTTCCATCCTCTGCTCACAACAAGACTCTCTAGTCTTGCTTCGTCGATGGGAGCAACGTTTTCAGCTAAACCTAGCGATGAGTTCGCGGTGAGGATGATAATAACGTTACCAAGACTAACCTCTCGCCCATACGAATCGAATATCCTCCCACGTTCCATCGCTAGCTTCACGTTGTTACGCAGCAACACATCAGCTTCGTCTATGTCTTCCATTACAATAACCGCAAACGGGTTTCTCCTAACCGTTTCCGCTAATCTATCCAACGCCGTTTTACCACGGAGGTTTAAACCGTCGTCGGTCCTTGAACCAGAACCGAGGCTAATGGTTATGGGTTCGGTTCCCGAGACAAGATCTGATAAGGCTGACGCCATTTTGGTCTTCCCGGTTCGGTCTGGACCAGTGAACATCAACCAAATATCTCCCTTTGACTTCCCGTTTCCGTGTTTGTGTTCTGCAATGGCTGATGCTACTGAAGAAGCTGCGTCGTGCTGCCACCAAACGCTTTTAGCTAAGCCCTTTAGTAGCTTCTTGAATAAATCGATATCGAACGAATCTCCAGTCTTCTTGTCTGGTGAGGATACAACTCTGTTGGACCGTCCAAGAACCAAATCTGTGCCGACCGGACTCCCTGGTGGAGTTATGTCCGATCTTGAGTTTGGTTTTGGATGTAAACGCAAACACAAGTCGTTCCATTTCTTCTGTAACTCCACAGTCTCTTGATCTTTCGTCTACAAGAAAAAAATATATATATTAAAATTTTCAATTTTCACATTCTTGTTTCTTACTTGTGTTGAAAGCAACTTTATCAATAAAAACTTACAAGTTTCTTGTAACCTACGTCATCGCCTTTAGCGTTCTGCAGCCACTGTGGCAAGACCGACCGGTTATTTCCGGTTAAGGAATTTTCCAATTTCGCCACGTCGTTCTCATAACTCCGCAAACACCGAGAGCAGCAGCTCATTTTTCCTGTCGGAATCTGAATGCTTCTTGTCGGAGATATTATTAATTCCTTTGAGATGATATTACTGCTCGCAAGCCTGGACAAAACAAAAAACTAAAAATTGAAACTTTGGTCTAATTTATGAGCTCAACTGAAAAAAAAAAAAAAAAAAAAGACAAACCTTTGGAACATGGTCGGAAGAGGCGATTTAGCAGCGATCGGAATCGCTTGAAGATCGCAATCATTCTCCATCGAAGGGTAATAAACTTGACAACGTAGATAAGTCTCACAAGTGGCCGTACCAATGAAACACAACCTTCCTTTGTATCTCTCCAAAAGCTTCCTCATCTCCGCAACAGCTCCTCCTCCGCCACCATTCCCCGCTAACCACTTCAAATCGCCGAGATCGATAACAACACCACCGGTTAACTTCGAGTTACCTAACCGGTTCTCCACTAAACCGGAGATTTCACCAAACCTAGCTAACTCCTTCTCTAACCGGATCACCTGGAAGTCGCGAAGCAACTCGCCGCTCTCGATCTTCCCGAGAATCTCTTCCACGAGAACTCGAGGCTCCGACTCGCCGACGAGAACCGGGTTTCTCTTCCGGGTCCGGGTCATCACCTCCGCGACACGTTTAGCTTCGTCTGTGCTCTGCTGACCTGAGCGGTTGTTTTGCTGAAACCGGGGATTGAGGTATGGATTCCGGTTAACCGGTACCGGTACCGGTCGATAACCGAACCCAATTCCAGATTGGTTAACGGTTCCGGCTTTTCTCGAGTTACCAAAAAGCGACTGCTCGATCGCGGATTTAACAGCGGGGCTAGAGAAGCTAGCCTCGCGCATGACCCGGCTCACGCTCGGGTCATCAAGAATCGAGATGATGAGCTGCTCGAGCTCGACTTTAACCGCCAAAAGCGGTTGCTGCTGCTGCTCGGGGCAACCGCGACGCTGATGAGCCTGAGCGCGTTTTAAAGCCGCGGTCAGAGCGTTTGAGAGCAGCGGCGTCTCCTGCGTTTGCGACGGAGAAGAAGTGGTAGTAGGGAGGCGTTCGAGTGCGACGCTGAAACAGAGCTCGAGAGCTCGGCACTGGAGTGGGTGAGAGGAGTTTGGGTGGGATTTGATGCAAGCCTGTCGGAGGAAGCCAGAGGAGGATGACAAGAGCGTGGCCGCCACGTGGAGAGGCGTCGTGTGGCCGTGGTTGCGACGTGTCGCCTCTGCGATGGACTGGTTGAGAACAGACGCTGCTTCCGGCGTCAGCGTTTGCTGTATTGTAATCAAATCTGCTCTCATCTCAATAAACTAGAAAAAATAACTCTCAACAAACACACGAGAACAAGAAAGTCTTCTTTGTTGTGTTTCTTTCTATTTTTCTCGCCTTTGTTTTTTTCTTTATTTAGAAGAAACCTTTGCATAAGGAGTTTCTTGGACCGACCAATAAGAAAAGAAGAGGAAGAAAATAATGCAGAAAGGATCAACACAAAAGATGGCTTTTTAATTACAGATAAATAAAAGCGATCAACAGAAAGGCAAAAAAAAAGAAATGGAAGACTTTTTTAGTTCTGTCTACGTCTATCTCTTCTTGAGTTACTGTGGATTTGCAGAGTATCTGCTTCTGTGTGAAAGAAGAAAATTGGTGAAGAAAAGGAAAGATCGGATCATCTGCTTCACAAGAACTTCTCAGAGCTCATCAATGCCCTATAATATATTTGAAATTATTGGACGCCAAATGTTGTAGTTGAAGTTACGGTGGTACCCTTTGTGTCTGCAACTATAATGGGACAAAGACCTCAAAGTCATATTAACTTGGTTTGAATATTGAGTTTCTTCCTTTTTTAAGACCATAATAAACATCCAACAATATTTGTAATCTGTATGCCTAAAATATTTGTTTTGACAGAGAAAAAGAAACTCAGACTAGGTGCTAAAAAGTAGAGTACCAAATTTTTCAGTGTCATCTTTTAAACACTTCAATGAAAAACTTCTTTCACCAAATAAACAAGGGAATCAAAGTAATCTTTTGTGTTACTATAATTAACAGATTTGAAGAATTTATTAATAAATTTTTATAATTGTGTCTGCGAGTTCATCTGGAAGGTAGACATTTTTATGTTTGTAATTTGCTATACGGTTAAGAACTAACTTTTCAATGAAAATATTAGGCACTGATATTTGATGTAACTAATTAAACATTATGGCAAAAACAAATAGTTGTTACTTTCAGATGAGTGTGGACAAAACTAAAAAGAAAGGTACCAACTAATAAAGGAGTTTCTGATGACGCAAGAAAAAGTTGAATCTAGTCAGAGAAATGAGACCAAAATATTCACGCGTTTAAAGTAGTGCGTGTATCACTTATGTGCTTTCGTGGTTGATGATCGGGTAAAGGCAGTGCAACTGACGCGCAAGAAAAAACGTGTGAATGAAAAAAAGAAAAAGTTTCATTTATTCCTTTTTATGGATTTTACCTTTTAAAACGAAATATCTGTTTTTCACACGCAATCCCTGCAAAAGGAATCGCCTTAAAAAGCTTTCACCTTTTTCACATTTTGCCTTTTTATCTCCTTTTCGCCGATTTAAAAGCTCTCTTCTTTTTACTTTTTTTTGTTTAATTAATTCAATTATTAGAATTATTAGAGATTTGCAATTACTATAGAGATCATGCACACAAATTCAAAACACCAAATTGTACTTATTTATTAAGAGTGAAATACGAAAAAGATAATCGTAAGTCTCTTTGTATATATTTTTTTTTTTTGAACTGAAGTCTCTTTGTATATTTAAACAAGTGTTTCTTGGAATTTTGATTTAATTCCCAGTTTGATAGGTTTAACAAAAGTGAACATTTTAAATAATAAATATTGCGTTGATACTGTACAATAATACTTCTTTTAAAAGAGGAAATATCCCTGCAAGGTAGTGTAGAAAAGAGTCAAATAAATAAATAATACATTGTGATGTTATAAAAGAACGATGTTATAAAAAATACATCAAATGTTTCACGGCTCCGTTAAATTGATAGATGATTCGAAACTTAAAGTTTTACATTTGATTACTTATTAATTTATTGTATACAGATCTTTTCTTTAAAACGTGCAATGAAATTCAGTTAAAATTCTTGCAGTGAACGATGATGAACAAAACGAACATATGACTTAACTTTGAAGAAAAACAAAGAAATAATGATGAAACATTCACGGATGATTTATGAATTTATATTTTGACTTGAATATCATAATGATGATTTAATGTCTTCTACACAATATATTGTGTTATACATTTGAAGAAGATAGAATTATACTACAAGTTTTTTTTGTCAATCATGCTTCAACTATTATAGCTTCTGTTTTTAACCTACCATGTGCCAGTCTCAATTTTATGTCAATAATCGTTTTGAAAAGAGCATAAGTATAACTTTTATGTCAATAGAACGAGAAAAAAATGAGAAGAACCGTCAAACAAGTTGTTACAATTAACCTTTTTTAAAAAAAAAAGTTGTTACAATTAACCTTCCCAAATGTAGCTCGTGTTTCTCAAAAAAAAAAATGTGTCTCGGGTTTACGGCATTACTTATAGGTTAAAAACTATGATTTTCATTTGGGGAAAGGTATTGCATTTTTGATGGAAATTATAAGAATTTTCAGCTTATATATCTAAGTTGAATTTTGAAATATATATATACATATATATATATATATGTATATTGTTATTTATAAAATAAAACATTACCAACTGATAAATGGAAGTAC